>NC_080706.1:86827970-87127970 GCF_943734765.1 Anopheles ziemanni
AAACTGTCTTTTAACCGTTTGAAATATTTTGTTTCGATGGCAAAAGATTGTGTACTTTAAGCTTCTTCCATCAACGGTAGAACTTTATGCAAAACAGTTTCCCGTTAGTATCGTACTAAAGGTTTTGTTCTCAGGCCATTTCCGGCGGAGATGCACCGAGATAGAAAAAAAGTATAGCCGTTGTATCCAAGCATCAAGGCAGTCGATCTAAGCAGGCTTCAAGCATTCCCCATTTGGTCAGCATCGGGAGTTGCATGTAATTAGACTCCGTTGGTGGGATGCTGCCGTTGCCAATGGAAATTATACTCACATCTGTGGTTTTTGTGGTATGCTCCAGTGCCGGGCCGGGGTTCTTTTGGGGCAACCGGAATGGCCTTCGCAACCGGCTGCGTTAAGCGGATTCCGTCCAATCCGCACCAGCACGTTCCACGGTGTGTTGGCGGTTGAGTTTTCTTTCGCCTTCGGACCACCGCCTTCAGCTTGATGCCAGCTGCCAGCGACGACAGGGCGAGGACGAGGACGAGACGCAACAAGATGCCCGACGATGAGCATGAACGATGCGTTCGAGATGCACTTTGTGGTCGGAGTGCTCTCGGTTTCCGCCAGGGAGCAGCGGATGCGGTAGCTCTTAAACAGTTGGCCACAAAGTTGAATTTTTCACCGTGGGAACTGCTTTGCGGTGAACGGTATGCACAAGAAGGATCGAGGTGGTGCGGAATGAGCTTCTAATTGCACCGTGGGATGGGACAATGTGTGCGCAATTGTAATTTGCTTACTATTTGGAGTGAAGAGGATTAGCTAAATAGTAGGCCATTGAACGGTGGTTTGGCGTTTGAGAAACGGTATCGGTTTATTGAAGTGTGATCAAAACCCGCAAACCATAGCAACCGGTTCAAGTTCGTTTGCCTTCAAAATAAGTGATTTTTATTTAGATTTCATTATAGTTTACAAAATTTAGCTAAAATTGGATGCAACTTTTCTAAAGAAACAGGTTTAACATTTCATAGCAGTTTCTTCGATGAATAAAACCAGAAATAATAATCGTACATCAGTTTCCAGTGTCTGATAGTCCATGCATATTTTGAAAGTAAATTTATGAATCAGTGGTTTGAGACGACAATAGCTGAAAATAATCAAAAATAAAAACAATATTGTTTAACAATTCCATCAAAGCCAAACTAAATGGGATAAAATAACACCTAATTCAATGTTCTCTTCAAAGATCACAATAATACTTACAACGGAACAAACCAATTTTAGGGAAAAAATACATTCAAACAATATGTGTAAAGTGTAACAAAAGTGAAAGATGAATAAAGAAGCGATACAAGATCAATAAGGTTCTCATTTAAAAACAATAGATATTAAATCTATCAACATAAATTAAGGTATGATAAAAGTCAAAGTGTGAAAAAGGTCTTTTGAAGATTGCATTAATATTTGAAAATATCCTAAAAATGATATTTCTAAATTGAATCAAAAGTACCCGACGAATAATATAATTGTAGTGAATTTGAATACGAAATACATAAAAAATGCAGAAATACAGGATATATTTAAAAATAAAAACGATAGAGAACATGAATTAGAAGAGGAGAAGGCTTGCATAAACCTTTTAAAACTACACGCGACTTTAAAGTAATTGTCGAAAAGGGGACGTTTCTCACCTGACCTACACCATCTCACTCTTTTATGACACCGATAGAGGCTAATCTTGCGAGTCAAGTACCGAGGCGTAAGGACTGCACAAGCACTGCGACAAAACGATTCCATCTTTTGTGCAGCATGTTTTGCCATTCCACCAGCCGTACATCATTCCTTCGACACATCAAACGTGCCGCAGGACGACGCTTCCTTTTTCGTTTTTGTTGGTACTCTGTTGTTTTCCTCTTTGCATAACTTCATTTTCCCACCGAAAGACGGCGTCGAGAAATGATGCATATCTTTATCCGGTAGCTGCCAGATTTATCATTTCCTCTTGTACCTCGGTCGGGCGGTTCATCGTCGTCGTCGTCGTCGTCGCCATCGTCGTGGTTCACATCGCGTTGACACAATCGTCGAGCCAACGGCGTCGAGTGCCAAATATATATCTCTTTCGAGCGCTCTCCAGGTTGCACCTCGCCCGAAGTCCTGATGTAACTGATAGGGGTTTCTGTCGATTTTTTGCTCAAATTTCTGCCATTTTTCCTCCTCAGCTCAACAAACCGAGTGAAGCTACTTCAAAGGTGTGTGTGTGTGGAAACCTGCTGCTTTTTCGGAGAGGATCGCACGATAAGTGGATTAAAATTGATCCTACCCTTCGCAGGCCCAGATCCCATAGAGCTTTGCTGCGCCGAGCGATCGCCCCGGGGGCTTGCAGCAAGATGAATGTTTACCCGCATTTCCCGACTCCCCCGTCGGCCCCTCCCTTGCTCACCGGTTCGATGAAGCTATCTGTGAACATATTGAGTGGTAAAGTGCCCCGCGGCGATAGGGCGGAATCGGGTGGAAAATCTCCTCTCCGAATCGGCAGAGGAGGGGGGGTTTACGTTGGTAATTTGCACCGGCGTACACAAGCGAATGCTGCAGATAGAACGTGCGTCACGTGTGCATTCCGGATGTGTGCCATGCTGATGCAAAGGATTAATTTGGACACGTTCGCTTTTAGTGGATGCGTGTGCTTTTGATGAGCCCGGGCTTTACAGATGTGTTTTAATAAAGACAGCTGTTTGCCATAAAAAAGCCATGAAACTTTAGATCTCGATGGAAAAGAGAATTTATTAAAAATAGTTAAAATTGTTTGTTTTCTTATCTACGCGGTCTTTTTCCTAATTTTTTTAAACGTGATTTGATCTGAAGCTTTAGTTTTTTTTCATTTCTGTGCAAACTAAACTCATATAGCTTTCGCATGACTAGCAAATTTCTTCGAAATAACAGAATGGTCGATCGATGTATCGCATTTTTCGATTTTGGAAAAACATATTACCTAATAATAGAATCTTTTTTCTGTCCGCTTTGGAAGATCTATAAATATTGATGATAAATGTACATTTGTATCAAGTAGAAAAATGATATTCCGACAAAAATAAATCCTAGGTTTTAATAATAATAAAAACAAGTTAGTTCGATATGATTTATTTGCAATACTATTTAAAGCAACTGATTATCCAGATCCTCACAAAAAATAAACGAATAAAAATAGCATTGCAGAAATGTCGAGTAATTATTCATTTGAAGTGAATTTAAAAAAAAAATAAAAATATGCATGAGTCTCTGATATGTATGATAAGGCATTAGAACCTCAATTTACTCTGCAGTATTTCTGGGAATGATGCTGAAAAACAAACATCACTTTATTTTTTGCAGTTGATTTTGAGTACGTAATATGGGGTTGTATTCCGTCAATTTTTAATTACTTCTGCATTCATATCCTCCTCTTGCATCTGGCTAATAAAATACAATGAAAGATGGTCGTATTATTCGAAAATAAAACGTTGTAGCACAATTTTCCGACAATTCTCGACCGTTATGGGCTATGGGCGCTTTTCTTTTCCCAACGGCAGCTGAACGTTTCCCTCGGTACCCGACGAACGGAAGTGATATCTAACGCTTCTTTTGTCGGTGGTTTCGATTCGTTCGCCTTTGTCTTACCCGGGCGTTTTAACCCCCGTTTCACTTCCGGTGCAGTGCAATCGATTGCACTCGGTAGAGGAGGCGGTTGGAGAAAATTGGCCAAAGGTAATGAGCCCGTCCAGAGCGACTGTTGTTTCATTCCTTCTTTCCGTATCCCCATGTGGTATCATTCTTTCCGGGAACGGATAATGATGCGTTCGTACCAGTTGGGAGCTGAGGTCCAGCAGAGTCAATTTGAAGTTCAATTTAGGGGAACGTATTGAGCAACGAGCAATGCAGCAACAATTATGGATAATCCAACGGAGACAAGAGGGAGTATGAAATGAGATTTTTTTCTATAATTAAGCTTTTTACTGATGGAGGTTTTAGAGGATGGATGTAGGATAACCTACCTCAGGTTGTTGGGAAAAACGATAACAATATGTTCATCACAATTGTTCTTCGGTTTGCTTATGAGTGAAATATAAGTCTACAATAGGAAATAAGAAAGGGCAATTAAAAACGCAAGATAAAAGTGTCGGACTATTTTGAATTTGTCACTTAAAAATGTGGATTAGATTAAATCATATTAATTTTCAATTTAATATTAGCAAAGTTTTTTGATAGCTTGGCATGTAAATTCATCTTATATCAAAAGCGTAATACAGTTATCTTTGCAAAACTTGTCTGAAACCCTTTGGTTATAACTGTCATTTTCTTTAAATTTTTGAGAAGTGTTTTCGAATTAACATTTGTCTTCTTTGTAAAAAATCTTCTGTTCAAACAGATTTAGTAGTTTTTCGAACATTCTTTATTTCATATAACAAAACATATGAACTTGTTCTTTTTATACTTCAATCTATATCTCTGAAGCGGTTAAATAAATGAGCAGACTATAAATTATTAATTGCTACAGAGGACTAGTTAAAATAGACCCTCTTAATCAACGCTCTTTGATATTGTGGTACTAATCTTCTATTACCTGCACCGATTCTCGATTGCTGGTAAAAGAAAATGTGTTAACATTTATTATCAAAGCAGAGGTAAATAATCTCATCCGTATTGCATCAAACTTTCATTACCACTTTTTGCTACAACTTTTACTCAAACACACCTACACGCACAAGCTCTTCCCATCGTCGCCTTGAAAGGAATGCAAGAATTTTCCTACACAAAACGCGACCGCAGTCTTTGAGTCTTGTTGGTTTTTCCCCTCCTCGATCGTATGACGCTAATTAGAAAACTTGCCCAAATGATCATGGTGGCGTGGAATTGGCTTTTCTTCGCTCGTGAATAGCACCTTATTACACATTAAGCGTGCCCTATTCATGTCCCGGCACGGTGTTATGTCTTCCGAAGAACTAAGTACCTTTTTGCGGCACTATTTTCCCGCTCGCCACCTTATGCGTCGGTGTCTTTATGCTCGCTAGTGTCGGTAGTAGATTCTTCCGGAAGCTCGACTCCGCCGTACCTAAACATTGCGGAAGATTGCATACGCGGAGGAAACTCACCCCGTAAAGATCAAGGAAAATGGAACAAGAAAACTGAAATAAACGTACACAAAAGCCGTGCGAGTTCGTTCGGTTGGCTTTTTAGCTCGTTTTCCACCAGTCGGTTTCGTTTACTCGGGATGAAGTTAGCGCGAGAGTGGAGCCAGTAGCAAACAAGGAATAACTGCAGCTGTGTTTCATTGACAGGAATGCAACACCGAAAGTAACACACCGCGACGGTCATGTGCTTGCCATCGAGATCCGCATCGTCATTGCAGGCGTCATCTTTTCCATCGGCAACAGGATACCAGCATTCGGGGAGCATCGCCACGAAGGGACGGAAGCACTTCATTGGCCGCTGAATAGAGTTGGAAAGCTAATACAGTGTACCGCTCCACCTCGCCACCAGTTTGTCCTCGCATGGTTTTTTGCGGGTTCCGATGCGTAAGACACATTTGAGGACAAGGCAAAAGGGTGTGCAAAAGATCACGTCCACAAGAGATCAAATGGCCGTGCGGAATGGAAGAACTCGTGACGGGTTTCCGTGTATTAACGGTGAGGTTTTCATTGCTTTCTGCTTTTCATTTATTTCATTCCCACTCGCTCTCTCCCATTCGAGCTCGATCGTGCCTTCAAAGCAACGCCGTGCAGTGCTGACTAGATTCGAAAGACCATCGCGCCACGGTGGAAGTCAGAGAGTGTGTAAAAAATGGATGCTGTTAAAAGGCAATATAAACCGGAGCTTCTTCGCTCGCCCCCAATTTAGTGCGGCACTTAGAACTGGCGTTATCCCGCCGGGATGGTGAAAATTGGACCGTTTCACAGGGTGTTACAATGTTGTGAGCAAAGATGTAGGAATTTTCATATACTTTCCATCCAGAACTTAAGATTGATATGAATAATTGAATAGGAACCAAAGCAAAAACCACAACATTGTTTGCTGTACTTTTAACAGTTAGTAATGTCAATTTTTATTTGTTGTAAGTTTTCTATAGCTCTTTATGATGTGAAATTAAAAAATTAAGTTCCGTTTCCTTAACAAGCTACAACTCTAGTGTTGTGCTTAATGAATCTTTTGGCGAGATTCATACATAAGATTCTTTCACCTAAGATTCATTCAGATCAAAGCTTAATGAATCTTTCGAAACCTTAATGAATCTTCATGAATCTTTTATGGATCTGTAATGAATCTCCCCGATTCTTTCATAGGCGTGGACAATGCGTCCATAAAACAAAAAAGGGGTCCCTCAACCCATTTTTGGCTGGTGACTTTTCATAAGTTGGTGTGTCTTTGGGATTCTCGACGAAAGATTCATGAATCCCTTATAAGGCAGAGATTTATTTAGATTCATGAATCTGAATCAGATTTACACAACTCTATACAACTCCTTACTACTGGTTTAATAATAAGTTTACTAAAAACAAACCTTCGTTACATTAATCCTTTATGTAGAAGAGGAGTATTTGTTATAGTTTAGTTTTTGATGCTTTATCACTCTTATTATTTCTCTAATGAAAATTAGACTAAATTAATGTGGAATAATGACCGACCATAACGTCGCCCTAATCGCCGTAAGTGCAAGGTCATATTGCGTCCTCAACAATGAATCTACATATACAGAACCTTCATCAAAAGAGCGCAGATTAAAAGACAGCTTTCGAAAGGGTAAAGTTTATTGAAATATTCTAACGGTTAATGCTTCAAAATAGACAATTTTTTGAAGCATATATAAGATTACTAGATAAATTTAAATATTCTAAATAAAATTTAGTTCAATCAGTTCCAACACATTGTTTCCGACTATCAAAAAAGCGAAACTAAGTACAAAACTTTTCCTACACCCTGTTGCGACATTTCGTTTAGTCAACTCATGTAAGTTCACCTACGCCCAACTGTGACCCAGTTGAGTCGGTGTCGAAAGAGTTCATCCGAACTCCACTGTTCTACATTTCAGTTGCTTACGGTTCCCCCTTCTCCTCCTAGAACCCCCTGGGGAGGCCCACCGAACTCCCTGATGAGCAGCCGAACACGATGTTCGTGGCGTTTCTTATGTCTCCGGTTTACACATTTCGGGGCTGACCGGATGGTATCGCGGTTGTGACTGGTGCGCTGGGAGGCGTATTAGCACCAACAGCACCGTGCTGGAAGGTTAGAAGTCGGGCAAGAATGTCGTTGCAGCGGGAGTGACATTGTGACCTAGGCACCCGGGTCGATGGAAGGCCGGCCTGGGCGATATATATTAAATTCCTTCCGTCTTCCAGATGACATCAGTATTTTATGCTTGTTTACCATCTGGCTTTTTCCCGGTCGACGGTAGATGTCACTGGAATGTGCTCTCGTGACGCGTTTTAAAGCACGTTAAGTGTGAAAAAGAACGGTTCGGTTGAACGGAACAAGTATTCGGCACCGTGAAGTAGAAGAGACTTCCGAACGTACTCAGCGAAGAGGGAAGATGGCTTAACGGAGCCCACCTTCTCCGGAGGGTCTTATCAACAAATTACTCTGAGCCGTAGAAACGGCGGTATTTGCATTTTATGGTGCGCCATCTTCGTGTCGCCATGAGCGATGGTAAAACCATTTCTTTTCGCTTGAATTAAAGCTCCCCAAAGTGCTCGGATGGATGATGGTTGCTTAAATGTACATCAAAGTTTATGAAACACCAGGCGTCTCCATCGAATGTGGTGTTGGAAGGTTTTGTTTCTTGACTTGTTTACGACGTTGTTTTATGTGAATTGAAACAATCGGTGAAGATGATTCGAAAAATTTACCTAAAAGATGTATGACGAACTGCTATACAATGAATAAATTTATTTTCGACTCACCACATACGTGTTCACTGCTTCACTTTACATAAATAAATGGTTATACACCAAAAATTAAAAATGGATAAAATAATGAACACATTTATTTAAGAATGCTATTCCGTAAAAAGCAACGATTTTTGAGTTTAAAATGCGCTAGTTTGAGAGAAGCGTGTATGGTGTAATAAATACCAGGCGGCTCCATCGTTACAAAATATGTACCCTAGCGAGTGAAATAAAAAAGAAAACCTTAATGCAGTCGTGACTGGTTGTAACTAAATACTACAGATGTTATAAACATACATATAACTTCTTCTTCTTCTTCTTGGCGTAACGACCTCTTGGTCATGCCTGCCCGTTAAGGGCTTACGAGACTTGTTTCCCTGTTGTACGTGGATAGTCAGTCCTCTCGTACAGGGGAGGGTCCGGTCTCGGTTGGGATTCGAACCCATACATATAAGTACAAAGCAATTAAGCAATAAATCCTCAAAGTTTTTAATGTTGCGAAATACCAGGCGTCTCCATTATGCTTAAATGTCAGACGAAAAAAACTCTATTAGCGGTTTGAAGTTTCACTAACATACTTCATACTTTTTTGAACATGAATAAAATTTAATAGAATGAAAGGAAAACGTAAAATAAGAGTTGGTAGTTTACACCAATAACCAGGCGGCTCCATTGTTTGGAAATATGATTAAAGCAACAGACAAAAATTTTGTTTAAAAGAATGTAAATAATAAAGAATAGAAAATCAAAACTCTTGTTGTTTATGAACCATTGGGGAAATATGTAAACTACGAACAAAATTAAGTAAAGCCTTATAATATTATAAACGTTGATAAACGGAACAAGCATATATTGTTAATCGTGTCAAATAAATGACTGAACAATATTGTGCGTAGAAAACTACGAAAAATGGTATAGTAAAAAATTCTGCAAAGTTGACGATTTTGACAGCTACCATTAATAATAAAAGCTGAGCTGCCCTACAACTAAACCGCATCCACTCGGTGGTTTCCCGTAAAATGATCCGATACCACTTTCAGCGCTCGGCAAGTGGATCCATTCGCTCATCGTTAAGCTATTTACATCGACATTTATTGTACGTACAACTTTAAGCGGATTATTATAATTTTGCTGCACAATTTCGAGGGGATTATTAATTTTCACACACTCCTGCACGGCCTTCTCGGATCGTGCTTTCCGTGCCATTCGGTGGCGTTCGCTTCACTATCGCGTCCGAAAACCACTCGGTTTTGTGGACAACATTTTGCGGTTTGAAACGGAACACACATACACACACCTACATGCACGTATAATTTGGTGCATGGGACGTTGGTCGATGAAGTTTGGCGAGCAGTTTAAAATTAATAATCGGATTTTGAGACGGGCTGAAGATTTTGTGCCAAACTTTCGGTCGGGTCGTAACCATAGTGACAAAGGCTTCGTTTAGGGGACGTATTTTGAGAAACTAAACTAAGGTGTTTTTGGTAGGTTGAAATTATGCTCTTGCTGGCCAAACTTTTGTACATTTAGAGAAGGTTGAGTTACGGTTACTTTACGATATTTATATTCACTGCATGAAAAGATGAAAAAGGTTAAATCGTTTACCCGTAGTTAAATTGTGATATGAGTTAGAAGATATTTTGAAACATAGTAGAAAAATATAGCAATTTTTGCACCGGAAAAACCTATAACCAAGTAAAAAAGTTACTGAAACAATCAACTAAACACTGAGGAATGATTGGCAACGATAAAAGAAAAAAGATCTGCTAGCAGTTTCTCACAAGTTAATTAACGAACTCAACGACTTCGAGCTTGTTCTAGCAAAGATCAATCTTCCGTAATACTTGTGCTTGTCGCATCCTGTTTGCTTTCGAACAAAACGTCCCATCAACCAAAGTGAACGCTTGCGTTTGCAGATGAATTTCGCGTAAATAGAGTTCTTGGCCAAGTTTGAGAAAACGTTTCAACCCGGAAAGTTCCCTCGCTGTCGATCGGTGGTTCGCGTGGGTCGAGTGTCTAATTCGATTACTGCTCGAATTGGTTGCATCAGCATCAAGGCCGGACTTCCTCAGGTCATGGCGTGCGAGTGTTTAGCGATAGTTTTAGCGATAGCAAGCAAACGCTAGATGAATTTTGTTTAATTAATTTTCAAGTGAGTTGAAAACGGAGTAAAAACTTTTGATCGTTTGCTAAGAAATATCACCAATGGGAAAAGCTATTAGAAAGTTTAATTTATTAACAGGTCAAGGAAGTGAAAGTCGAGATGGGAAAATAAATGACTCACAGTATAAGCAACTCCGGTTGAACCATTCACTGGTAAAAAGTGTCCTCATCCGGAACGATACAAAACGTGCACATCCGAAGCGATGCTGGATGTAAATCCGGTCGACTTCTGTTAGCTCACCCGGTATAAATCACCCACAAACGGCTACGGGTCTTGCATACATTCTGATTCAGCGCAAAATTTTAATTGGGAAATATGAAACACCAGCCGGGATGTGCACATCCACCCAGCACATCGTTGTATGCTGTCGTTGACCCATTGGATAACGTCGGCCAATTACGCATCGAGACGGTCGAGCGATGAGATTATCGGTGCTGCTTCGGTTGGTTTGTTGAGCGAAAAATGATGAGCCCTCGGGTTGAGCTAGGGGATGGGAAGGCCGGTGGCTTCAGCCCGGACTACCGTAAAAGTATCGAATGCTAATGAATGTCCGCTAGGTTTCCGGATCTGCAGATGGGCATTTTCTGGCCGCTCAGAGGCGAATAATGTCGGCCAGCGCTCGGGAAAGTATGCAAATGTATCGTGGCGTGTAAGCTTCATAATTGAATTTTACGGGGTTGTTGAGGAGATTTCTGGAGGTCAACCAAGGGAATAGCGTTTCCATAAACATTTCCCGTTAAAGCTTAGCAGTGATATATCGTTTACAATCAATGTTGCATAATGTGATTGAAACGCAGTTAATTAGATACAAAATGGCGTTGACATTGGTCGTTTTGATGGAGAAAAAACAAATAAATCAATTTTAAAAGTGTACACATATTAAAGACTTCGAGTTCAATTTTCTGTATTATAGAATGATGTTCTTTTGTATTTTTATCACTTTATCAAATCTTTGAATCTTTCAACAAAGATTCGTTTAGACTGTTTCATGAATCTTTGAAAATTCGAAACTAAAAAAATTGATAAATCTTTCGAAACAATGAATCTTCCATTAATCTTGGTGGTAATCTGATTCATGAATCCAATGCAAAAATCCAAGAATCTCAAAATTGAGCATAGATTCATTCACATTCATGAATCCGCATCTCAATCACCAATCAACTCTAGTTGGAAACCTCTGGTGGAACTCATTTTCTCTTTTAGAACAAGTATGTAAAATTTATCAAGATTTAATGAATAGAACATTTTGTTAAAAACAAATCTTTCATTAGAAATTTGTTTTCAAAATGGATAATTGTTTTCATTTATTCGTAAGTTTGTTTAAGGACTCGGCTTAGACTCAAGGTTTCGTTAAAAAACATCTTTTTGATATGCTAGTGGCTAATCAAATTAAATGCCTTTTGAAGGTTACGAAAATAACAGTATTAAAATACATTAATTTGTATTCAGTTCCTATTAGCGATAAGTTAAATACTGGAAATTAACAAAAATGAATGAATTCAAAGTGATACTGTGAACAGGAATTAATTGTTTAATTAGTTTCTGCTTTAAAAAGTCTTGACAATTGGATTGGTAAAGGTTAGCTGATATAATTTTAACTGCCCTGAACGTTCTTTCATCGTGAGGTAAACCCATGTACACGTGTTACAAGCTACGGTTTTACGGGCTTTCGTTCCGGCGCCTTTTAAAACATCCTCGTAAAGCTCGTCGCTACGACTGTTTAATTCCTCAAAATGTCGAACGGTTTCCTTCACCTTCCTTCTCGGCGATCAATCTTACTCACGAGGGGAAGACAGTCTGACTCTTCCGTCGGTGGCTTTTCGGATCCCTTGAGCTTCGGAGATGATCCCACCAACCTTTACCCCGGCACGGCAAAAGGTAAATACAGTTGTAAAAATTTAAGTAACTACCTGAAACAGATTTTATGGCACCATTTGGGGAAATTTATGCGTCTCGTGTTAATATAAACAACTTTATCATAAAGTGAAAACAACCCTACGATGCGTTCACTTTCTCGCAGGTTGAAGCTGTCTGAGCCCGTATCCCGAGTAGCAGGAAATGAATTGGCTCCTGCTGGTCGTCGGCTTTATCTTCGTGCGGGAGAAGGATGGTCCAAGGGCAGATTTTATCTTGATCGTGACACGCGTGTGGCTCCATCACCACACCGATGCAAACTCTCGGAGGGTTTGGGAGGACCTTTCGGCACGGGCGTGTCCTAGGGTCCCGGTGGTTCGGCTGTCCGGAAGTGGAATTATCTCACCGGGGCGGCGGAAGGTAGATTTTCTCGGCCCGAAAGTTTCCGGCCTGGGCCGGTTGTGCATGGTAAGAAGTTAAATTTGATTTTTTTTTCTTCCTCTCATTGCTGACCTGCCCCGTCCGAGAGGAGGTGAGTAACTTTTGCCGGGCTTATGGAGTGGTTATTTATTGCTTCTCAAGTTTCTTTCCGCACAAATCTCTTGTTTGGAGTGGGGTTCGCATGGTTGGGTATTATGGCTAATCTCAAGCACGCAACGTAGGAATGTAAGAGCAAGTGTAGCTGAAAAAGAAGGGAATTGGTTACAAGTAGGAGCATGTGCCGATTTTCATGCAGTTTTATTTCACTAAATTAGCTTTTAAGGTGAAGTTCTGACTAATTTTTGATAGTTGAAGGTTTCCTATAAATGGTAAATTAAAAGCTAAAAATGGTTTTCCTCACAATACCGATAAACCAATTAATACAAAATATGTTTATTGTCTGTTGCTGAACTCTGTTCAATGAGTATGAAAATCGGTTTAAAGAAGCAAACCGTACTTGAATTGAACAAAAAAAATTTAATTTGTTACAAACAAATTATTCTTTGACACAAATTTTTGTCTTTTTGATCAGCATATTGTTGGTTTTCTTATGGTTGTTTTACTCACAGTAAGTTAAATTTCGAATCACATAGTTTAATATTAGTTTTAGGTGAGATGTATGTAGATGGTAAGTATCGAGTTAATCGATTATAGTGTGTTTGCACACAACTGACACTAGTTTATTTTCAGCTGTTTATCTCTAAATAAAATTTAAAAAAAAAACCGTATTGCTGGTTTATCTAAATGAAAAATTTATTCATATTTTTCTAGTAAGTCCCACCAACGAATAGTTTTTGTAGTATTAGAGTATTTTTAATATATTTTTTTTGTTTTGCAAAGAATAATATTGATCGAAGAGTATAGAAACATTTTCAAGATACTCAGCTTTTCTTCTTGTAAATAATATGAAGCGTTTCAATTTTCTGATCGAGCACGTGACAGGAATTTGTAGTCCTATGTGCTACAATTTCGTGCCGATCGATTTCAATTTGCCCCCTTTTATTTTCGCTACTGAAGCAAAATTCTTAAAGCTTCCCCGATAGAGTGCATTGCACGACATTTCGAGCAGGCATTTTTACGTTTTCTTCTATTTGTTACTGCCAAAAGCATATTGTTTTCCTGATCAAAACACTTCACGTTGATTGCTTTGGGAAAGCTTCGAGTGTCCCAAGGCGGAAAAACGCGGGCGCCAGACGCTTCCCACTCGAAACGGAACGGACCCTTTAAGGATGCTGCGGTGGGTTTTATTTCCCGCCATTCATCAAGCTCGGGCCGGCTCGCTCCTCGGCGGCGTCGTTTCGCTCGGAGCCTGATTGCTTTCGGGGGTATCTTCGCCCAATAAACATATAACCCGCTATCTTGCGCGTTCCACACCCCTTCCCAAGTTCCCCCGCTAATCTGACCCATCCCCGCGTCTGGGCGAGCATATGTGTGAAGAGGTGCTCAGTCATCGGTTTTTTTCACTCTCCGTCCTCCTCCGTGCCCTGCTTTGGCACTAGCGACCCATAGCACATGGGTGTTATTTGCACGCTTCGCCAGATAATGGCAGCTCGTAATTCTTCGTTGATGTTGTTTGCATAATTTGATGCGTCGTTATTTTGGGGTGTAATTTTTCTCACCCATGCCGGGCCCCGGGCTGGGATGGCTAAAGAAAAGCCATAACGCTTCGGCCCGAGAGATGGGCCCCCGGATGGCTGCGAATGGTTCGTCATTGCGGGGGTTTGTTTCGGAATAAATGGCACACTTCTAGTTTTTATTGGGTGCTAATGATGCGAGTGAGGCGGCTTGTGGCGATTGTGCTACATGGGAAAGGCTTTGTAGTTGTAGGAAGCGGAGACAAGAGGGAAAAAGTACATATGGGATCTTGGACACGTATATTGTGCACTAATTGTGACAATTATTCATAAGATTTTACCAATACATAAGAAAGAAAGTAAAAAGTAACATAACTTTGTAAGGTGCAAAAACGAGTCAAAGAAAGCAGGAATATAACTAGAAATTAGATTTTGGTTTTCGTAACAAGATAGTTTATGCAGCAAAAGATTAAATTAATTGAAAGTTGTATTGAAATATAAAAATTAGTGGTAAATCTCTTGATAAACAAATATATCTTGAAAAATAATAAGTCAAAAAACCACTTATTTATTTATTTTATTTATTTTGGTATGACGGGCATTGCCGTATTGTTATCAAAAAACCACTTTTTACATTACTTTTTCCCGTTGTTATTTAGCATTTTGAGAGCATTTGTCTAACCATGTTTTATTTGTGTAAATTTTGTGTTGTTTTGTGTGTTTCTGTTTCATTTGTGTAAATTTTGTATTGTTTTGTGTGTTTATGTTTTATTTATTATGCTTTAAACTGGGTTTGAGTAAAATTTTAAATTATCATAAACATGTGGTATGAAACTTTCCTTTTAAAATCTAGTTATATTTATTTGCAATCTTTTTAGTAATAACTAACATCAGTTTATGGTATTCGGCATTCACACTAACTTGTTTCTTTATAGCTTCGTGAAATTTCTGTTAAGTTTAGCTCTTCATCTTAAAGTGTTCTAAATTTTTAATTGTACATTAAAAATAATTTCTACTTTCTTCTAACAGGATTGATTGGGTTCGAAATACGCGCTGTTTGCACAATATTGATATTGATTGAATTTGCAATGAACGTTGGCTTCTATGACACCAGAAACATAAGTATTTTGTACTAAAAGGATCACGGCAGATATATGGCATGAGAATAAGTCCAATTTGTGTACACTGCAACCGTATCCACCGATGGTATGTTACGGTGGATAATTAATAGGCCTTCCCTAATGTCTAGTTAACCAACGGTCAATCAAAAAGCGCATGGACCAACGTACGCAGTGTCCAAAATTCCAATTTAAGCCTCCCCACCCCGCCCGAAGCGCACAGTTGATTGAGCTTCGACATCAAACAATGTACTAATTGCGCCGGATGTTGCATCATCCCAGGGTCCCATTTTCCAGCGCATTCGCACGTACGACCCTGGAGAGAGGCGAAAGGCGTGCGGGTGGGAAAATGAGGACAGTAAGTAGTGTCGGCAGCGACAGCAGTTTATCAGTTATTCACATCATGTCGCATTACATTCAACAACATTTCACTCGAAACCAGCGCTGCCCTGGTTGTTTCCCGAGATGCCTTTCAAACCCGTGGCTGAAACATTCCCTCCGGCTTGGCACAGGACCCCGGTGCGGGGTGGTACGGGAGAGGCCGCCGGGCTGGAAGGAGTATCATTTCAATTGGATAATTTGTATAATCACTCCAATCAGAGGCTTGATTGCAGCGCCGAGCGGAGGCACCCGGCTTGAAGAAGAAGGTCCTTGCTGCCGAGTCGGCTGTTTTTGTAGTCTCGCGTTGAATGTAGGACACTTAATGAACTGACAGCTCGTGCTCCCGTCCCTGTGCTCTCTTGCGTCTCCCCCTTCCATTCCAGGGATGGATTAAGTGTCGAGAGAGGTCGCACCGTATGCTTTTTCACAGTGGAGCTCTCGGGATGCGCTTTCCACATGGAACGCGGGTAATAGGACACGAATGTAATGTCACCGAACACGGCCGTCACACTAGAGGGAAGCGTTGGTGACAGTTTTGCATTCGTTATCCATAATGATAACTTGCACAACTAATTAGGCTTAAGCACACGGACGAGCGGCACGGCGACGGTGCGTGTGTCAACAATCGTTCGCTGCGATGGGCTGCGAATTTGTGAGGATATTTCCAACGTCTGGGAGCGATAGTGCACCACAAATGAAAGCTGCTAGTGGCAGCCTTTCTTGGGAATGGTGGCGGACAGGCGAAGACATGTTCACGTTTCAAAACTAATACGAATCGGTTAGCATTATGAGAGAGTTGCTGATATCGGCAACGGTGGATGGTTGATTAATTTTGTCAGGCGTT
This sequence comes from Anopheles ziemanni, assembly GCF_943734765.1. NCBI lineage: Eukaryota > Metazoa > Arthropoda > Insecta > Diptera > Culicidae > Anopheles > Anopheles ziemanni. The sequence continues at coordinate 86,844,275 of NC_080706.1, forward strand.
TCTCGTCGATCGAGATTATCTTGCCCGGTGTTATCTGACGTCTGGAGACCGCAAGTAACCGGTGTGAGTGTGACAAGTTCGGGTTTATTGTACTTGTCTTATCAAGATTGATATGGCGTGTGTTAATACACATTGCACCACATCGAAAACGTGTTTTACTTTGGAAAATATATCGAGCGATGAAATATGTTACGTTTCATAACTATGGGCTGCAGTTTTGATCTCAGAATGATTCACCTAGGGTTTTCTAGTACATTCGTTTTCATTTGGCGGTTATTCATGTAGTCTCGTGTTGTTGTTTGTGATTACTCATGCTGTCTCATTTGACACCAGAAGGATCAACTTCGGCATCTTGATAAATTTTTCTTTATCCTTAAAATATTAATTAAATATCTTCTTGCATAGACTGATGCTAAGTTGAGTTTAATAAATTTATAATCTAGCTTAATTTATGTTAGAAAAATATTGTAAGTATAGTTTGATACGGAATAGGGCAAGAAAAACCTGCAAGAAAAGCAAATGAGCATAAAGGTAATGTTTTCAAACAATAGAATCTTGAAGTTTCGGTAAAAAAAAGAAAATTCATAAGCCAAAGCCATTCGTGTAAGTAGTAACAGTTTCGAAATGAAATCAATCTCAAAATAATAATGCAGTTTTTAAATTCAAACAAAAATCACTTATAGGTTCATGAAATGGACTACCTTAGATGTCTCTCGATAAAAACAGAGACTTCTCAATCCATCAATATGAATGAACTTAAATCCATCATCAAGGATCATTTGGTGTTCAATTGAAAAAATGAATTGTAACCATTTTAATCTTTTATTTGTTAGTTTTGATCAAAAGTGTCAAATATTAAACGGACAAAGATATCTATTTTCAAGTTATAAAACTACCACCAAAATATTATGTTGGCAAGTATTTGACTTTAGAAACATTTATTATAGTTACGGTCTATATCGAAGCTTCACGAATGTGCACTTATATGATGAGAAATTGTTAATTTATTCATGTCCTGAAAATGTTATAGAAGAAAACCTAGACTGCTAATAAAATAATAAAACTTAAATGAACATCACACCTTTTCTCGTAAGTCAAGACAAAAAAACATCTTTGGCAAAATAATCCAAATACGTAGGTTGCCTTTTAAGTTTCGGGATTTGAAAAAACTGGTGATGCAATCTACCAACTAACAATTTTCTCGTAAAGTTTGACGTTTTTGAGGTTATTCGTTCTCAGAATGTTTTGACATACGAGCGCTATTTGTGTTGTTGAAAAAATGTTCAAAGTGTCAATGTCCGCCAAATTGTGGAATTGGGTCGTGGTCATTTTCCTTCGATTATTTTTTGCAACTTTCGGCGTGAATTGACACAGCATGCACTACGTAGTGCATGAATGAACTTAATTCAACTTTTGGTGATGAAGCTCCATCAATGATCAGTATTTATCGATGGTTTGGAGAATTAAATCGTGGTCGGAGTTCACTCCAAGATGAATTTCGTGAAGGTCGTCCAAAATCAGTTTTTGTTCCGAAAAACATTGATGCTGTGCGTGAACGGATATTGCAAGATCGTCATGTGACTTTTTGTGAGATAGAGACAACCTTAGGTATTACTGGGACCAGCATATACCTAATATTGCATGAACATTTAACTGTCAAAAAAATTTGTTCGTGTTGGATTTCACACAATTTGTCAATCTCTCAAAAAAAGACTCGTGTCGATTGGTCCGAAGAAATGCTCGAAAAATACGATTGCGGTGCTTCAAAACTCGTCTTTAATATCGTGACAGGATATGAGTCGTGGATTTACGCGAATGAGCCCGAAACTAAACTGCAATCCACTGTATGGGTGTTTCAAGATGAGCCGAATCCAACCAAAGTTGTTCACGCACGAAGCACTTCCAAGCAAATGGTAGCATGTTTTTTCGGAAAAACTGGATATATCGCAACCAAACCTCTAAAACAACGCAGAACAATCTATTATGAATGGTACACATCAATTTGTTTGCCAGTTGTCTTCCAAGAAATCAGGAAATTCAACCGCTGTCGACGGATCACCCGTCACCACGACAATGCGAGCTCTCATACATCGGCTCAAACAACTGCATTTTAGAGTACTCAAAACATCGATTTGATGAGTCATCCGCCATATAGTCCTGGATCTAGCACTAAATGACTTCTTTTAATTCCCGTACATAAAAACTAAACTGAGATTTCAACGTTTTTCAACACCTGAAGAAGCGAAGATCTCTCAAAAAAGACTCGTGTCGAATGACACTTTTAACATTTTTCTAATGACACAAATAGCGCTCGTATGTCAAAACGTTCTGAGAACGGATAACCTCAAAAACGTCAAACTTTACGATAAAATTGTTAATTAACAGATTGTATCAACAGTTTTTCCAAATCCTGAAACTTAAAAGGCAACCCTCGTAACGCGTGTTGGATGTTATGGCGTTAAATATTTTGTTTTGATACACTTTTGCACATTGAAAGAACAAAAACGGAACCACTTTGTACGGCTTTAAAATACTGTTTTTATTCACACTCGATATTCACGCCTCCACCTTCGGCGCCTGTCGCAGCTGGGCGATGCGTGCCACCACCCGCTCCATGGCGTCCTTCTTGATGGCTTCCCGGTGGGCCGAGTTCATGCGCGTCGCGTCGATCTTGGCCTTGAACGCCTCGATGGCCTGACGGAACTGCTCCAGCCGCTCCTTGCTGAGCCCCTCGACGTTTTCCAGCTTGGACAGGTCGCCCACCAGCGGTGCCGTGGGGATGGCGGGTTGCTGTCTGCTTTCCACCTCCGCGGCGCGTCCCTCAACCACGCACAGGGCTGCCACGACGAGTAGCGCTAGCACGGTGATGGATTTCATTTTGCGAAAAACTGCGTCGGTTGGTAAACGGGACGAACAAAACAATTTTCTTCAGTGTCGCACGCAAAGTTCACTTTACACTCCGTTCCGGTCAGTGGCGCCGAACCGTTTGGTGGTTTCTTTTTATAAACAAAGTCGGCCGGTGGGATCGAAAATATCTTATCCGTGGTCAGTCGCGACCAGAGGCAATAAATTGTATCCGTCCATCAGCCGGTGGAATTAGGAAATAAGGCGCACCCGATAAGATTATGCTTGTGGCGTTTGAAGGTTCGCTGGGCACTCCAACGTCCCTGATGGAAGTGACTTTGTTTTGTTTCCAGGATTTTTTTACCCTATTGATTTATCTCGGATCACCACGTCACGCTTGCTATACCGGATTTGGGGTTGCTTCCGGATTCATTTGAAGCTCTTATCTCAACGCATAGTAAGCACGATTTCTCGCACTTCGACGTTTCGACGAGGATTGCGTCAGATCACAACCCTTTATTTTTCTTGATTGTTTTGAATGGAATGGAGGGCTTCTTATTTGATTTTAAATTGCTCGTGCATTATCTTATTTTTCTGTTCAATTGTACTCGTCGATGTCCTTCTCCTAATCGCTGGATAAATACCTCAAACGTTGTGCAGAAGCTTGGGGTGTTATAAAAATGTTGCCCTTGCGTTGCCATATCAATTCTTTCCACGCCACTGCAGCACCCATTTTTTTACAGTTTAAATCATACTCGTTGGAAATAAAACCCTTCTATGTGGAGCGTACCTAACCGTTGGATTATGAAATGTAACCGATGTAAATGGAACCAATCTACAGGTGAGATTATGGGGCATTGGTTGAATAAATCTACCCTCGAGCCATTGGCATGTGAAATGTTAGCTCCCTTCCCCCCCCCCCGTCGTAGGTGCAATGTTAAATGCAACCAATTTAGAATCCGGTTCGCCAACAGTTTCCCGCCCCGCCGACCGGTCCCTGAAACGCCGGGGAAGACACTCATAAAACATGGATTACACTTGTTCCGATAACCGTCGCCGACCGGTTCGGACGGTGTGTCAGCTGGAACCGAACCCATATCTGCAGCCGTTGCGGTTTTGGAACGGTTTATTGGGCGCTTTTGGGTGGGAAATGCTTTTTCAGGGCAATGCCGGACGTGTTTGCAGCACATTTCCATTTGCGTGCGGCTGGAACCGGGAAAGCGAAAACTATCGATAGGTTTCCGGCCTGCTGGAGCTGCGCAGTTCTGTTCGATTTTTTTAAATGCTTGATTGTGTTTTTCTGTGTTCGTTCTGAAAAGGTGGGGAGAAAAACCCGATGTGTTCGATGCTTGAATTTTGATTGCAAATTGCGTTATAAACCATCTCCTAGGGACTAGGCCGCTTTGCGAAGGGAGTTACTGTGACCGAATGTCGGTTTATTATAGAACGGAGGTCAACCGTTCGTAATACCAAAGGGTGTAACTCGAGATTCGAACTCACCATGGTTGAAATATTTGTCATAAAAACTCATGCAACTCATGATGAAGCGTTTTTTCGGCCCCAAGCTGTAAGTTGAAGAACCCCAAAACATGCAATACATTCACCATTCATTGTTTCATTTCAAAATTCAAAAATAAAAATTCAATTTAGATTAAATTATATATTTTTAAATCCGTTGAATAGTCTTCCATAACTCATTAACATCATCATTCACTTTCCAAGAAAATCCTTTTTCACGAAGATTATTTCCCATGAACCATATCGACAAGTAATTTAAGTTTTTACTTTTTAATTGAAATTTGTTTTAATCGACTTAAAATTGACAATCGTGAAATGTTTGAAGAAGAAAACAGTAAGAATAGAGTTATGCAAAATTACTATGTTTTCAACCTTAAAATAAAAAAAAGGCCAATAGCACGGGGCCCATGAAAATTCAGCGTCCAAAGCAGCTGGTTAGTTTGCTTACCCTATGATCCACTTCTACTTTGAATTCACTCATGTAAATATACATACATTTTATTTTCAATCGTCTCGCAATAAAGGTATATTTAAATAGTCTGTAGAGACAAATAAGATAGATTGTGTTGAAGCATTTACAATTTCAATCCAATTTTCGTAAGTATCTGGATTCGTAACAAGATATTATTTCGTAACCATTTGAATCAAAACTGTCTAAAAAATGAAGAAAATCTAAATGCACTGTTGAAAAACGATAACATTTTTTCTGGAAAACATGTTGTGCAAACCGTCATAACACTCCAACGCGCCTCTGAGCCATTGAAGAAACAGTAAGGCAGTGAAGTCGATGAAAACATCGCTTGAATGAGAGCTAATTCCAAAGAGTAGAATTGAAAGACAAAAACTTCACACTTTCGTACAAACGGTACTCTGCCGAACTGAGCGTCGTACAGAGCAGGTGGCTAATCCTGTCGTCACAAAACACAGTCCGGTGGCAGTATTATAGCCCTAAGTCAACGTTTGACAAGTTCACTCTCTTGAACCAGAACGCAATCAGCTCGGAGCCCTGTTTCCGGTTTCCAGGACATGTCCGTTCGACTCGAAAGCTGTCAATTTGGGACGGTCGAGTGCAAAAAAGCCTATTCGAGTTATGTTCTGTGAGTTGACTGGTGTCCCATACTTGGGGGGCCACGGTGTGAACTGCCCACCTTCTGAAACGGTTTCGGAAGAAAAAGGGGAGTGAGTAGTTTCCTGAAGGTGCATGGAAAACCTCGCTATGCAAATTGAGGCCTTTTTTGTGGGTATGCGTGTAGCACAGACGGGGAAGTTGCGTATGATTTTTTTTTTAACTGGTTGCGGTTTTCTAACCCTTCCTGTTGACCCATTATACAGTGGGAAAACCTCAAGGATTTGGGCGGATTATTGGTGGTCAGCTCTTGAAAATACAAAAACGAGATTGCGTTCCCTCGGAAATTCCCTTTTCGAAGTCGTTTACCGATTCACAGCACGGAATATGCTCTTTAGCAAAGTTAAGCACTTTTTTCAACGTTTCAAAACAAATCTTTTTCTATGTTTTATCCACATTAAAATGCGACTTTATTTATCGTACGTGAGAATACACTACAACGGGTTTTGACAGCAACACCAAAGCTTTCCTTTGCTCTATCGGCCTACGATTTATATCCCTCGGATGTATTTAAGAAACCGATCGATAAGAATAGAGCTGGTATAGATTTACCCACTCGTATGGTGAATGTGTTTATTGATGGCTTTGCCCACAAAGCACCTTAGGAAATGACTGTTTCGGAAAAACCTTTACAATCACCTGCGGAGCACTAAAAACGAAAGTTAAGGCATAGGTTATTGTACACCATTTACTTTTACATCCTTATTGTTCTTATTTTTATGTTTTTTTTTTATGAAAAGTGTAAATAAGTGTAAGACTAGAATTTAGTTATTTAGATTTTAATGTTTTCTTTTGATGTCCTTTGAGTATATTTTCTTGGTTAACTGTGTTAGTCACTTAAGATTATGAAACAAGAAAGTTTAATCTGTAATATGACAACTTTTATTGCAACATAAGTTGAGTTTGGTATTGCGTGCAAAGTGATAAAGTGTGAATGAAAACAACATCTAAACAGATATTGAAAAATGTGGAAGTGGATGTAAAGCTACATATTGATAAAACACAACTTTTTCTTCATTACTATACAGTTAGATTCATTATAACAAACCCTTCATTATTAGAAATCAAATAAGGATATCTCTAGATTCCTAAAAACCAAACAAGCTTAACACGTATATGAAATGGAAGAATTTCTCCAGTGCCTAATGCATTGAAATATGACTTTAAACTAGATAAATCATCTAATATTTTATAAACGCACAATTACACAATAGAAAAACCATTTATTTAAATATGTCTATCAACTTACGGGCATGGTTTTGCTTTGCATTGTATATCACTGAAATAAATGTTTGTTTGACACTTCTTAAATAACTTGTACGCTGTATGTTCATTTAATACATTTCAAAATGAAATTTCATTAAGCATCCGGTTGTAAGTTGTACATGCTGTAACTTCCTGACGGTTGTAGATGTCAAAGAGTTTCCACGAACTTCCATGGTGTTCCACTCGAAATGATTTCCGTTAGAAAACTCCTTCATCATCATCATCATCATCAGCGTCAACTTCACCAGCTACGCCATGCGTCCGACTCTGCACGACATTCTTCACTTCCGTTTGATGTATGGAAGTTTGAGATTCTACTCGCGCCCCATTTTTGAAGGGGGAAGTTTGTCGCAACGAAAGCAGTAGTAAATACTAAATCTTGTTCCACTAGTTTTCTGCCAGCGACAGATGGCGAAACACCCGCCAGCTGCACGAAATCACACCGGCAACAAATTACAGCCAAAGTTCCTTATTTTTTCCTTCACCGCACTGTTGTTGCTGAGCTGAGCGCAAAACTCCCAAACGCTGGTGCAGATAAAATGTTGTTCGGGAAAAGTTTGCTGACATGCGCTAACGATAAGATGCGCACCGGTCGTGTGTGGAGTTGTTGAGCTTGGGAAAGATTTCGCCCCTCTGTTTTATGTTATTGCTCGGGGTTGTATGGCAGGATCGTGCGGCAGTAATTGTCACCAGGGCTTGTCGGAGCGTCTGAGGTCGGCTCGGGTGTGAAAGGCATTCGAACGAATCATCTAGCCGAGAAGTTTAAAATGAAATAAAACTTCTCATTTCACACTACGGCTCGGGTGAATCAGAACAAGGCAGTGAAAATCAATCAGCTTGAGTGACAGTTAGGAAAGGTGACGACTCAACAAGATTTAACAGTTGCTCAGCTTGACTTTATCGAAAAGCCAAGGTTGAACTAATACACTTAGCTTTATATATTTTATCTTCTAGCTAGCTCAAAGCTTGGGTAAACATAAAACATTCAAAGGTGTTTTGGTTTAGTTTTGCGAAAAGAAAAACAAATGCCATTAATACATTACTCGAAAGTTCTAAAAGGATAAATGTTTAAGCTTTTACATAAGTTTTCGATTGTACAACACTATTTAAAAAAAAATTATCTAATCAATCTTTCCAATCCAGTATCGTAGTTACCTATGGCAAATAATCGATAAAAATATTTAGTTTTAAATAAGTTTATTTAGCATTTGGACACTTCTAAAAATTAAATAGGTATTTAAACAGAGCAAAAACAGAATTGTGTCCCTTTTTCCCAGTTTCCCGCTTGAAACTCTATTCCAAATTTATTTTCTTCCCCTTACTGCTATGATGCAAGCCCTGGTAAGCTCGCTACTTTTTAAAATTGTTATAATTCATCCCGTAAGACCGTTCGAGTGTACTGCGATAGTTGCCATAAGCACCACTTAAGTAGTTGTCACGTCCCAGAAAGCGATCCATTTCGACATTATGAATCTTAAACGAGAACCCTACATCTTTCTTAATATTTCCCCGTTGCTCTAGTCCTTCCGTAGAGCCGCTTAAGGGGTGGTCTCTGGTCGGCACTTTTTGCGGCACAAAAACCCTACCGGTTAAGGTGGCACGTACGCTGGCGCATTTTTAATTGATCACGTTTTTTTTAACGGCAGCTCGGTCGTAGAGTCGTCGACCAGGCCAGCCGAACATCTCGTGGAGGACGCTTAACGGCTACTTAGCTTAACGGCTCAAGTTTTTAAGTGATTAACGATCGTGCCCAGGGGGGAAACGAAGTATGCAAATTAGTGTCTCTATTCCGATGGATGTTTTATGAGGGGCCAATGTTGTCTTTAGATAATTAGTTATCGATAAAACTGGCATTTAGTTTTATTACCTGGATCTGCAACAATGTTACGATTGTTCAGTTATATTAGCCAAACTTAACTGGTAAATAAGCATAATTTCAATATTTATCTCTACTCTACGATTGTTTCTTCTTAGATTTAATTCTTTTTACTCTTTTATTTACTCTTTAGTTGGTATTAAATTTTGAAATTTAAATTTAAATTTAACTAAACATTAAAGTTTGTTCATTTACGAGCATTTAGTTGTTCAATATACAGATATACAAAACGAGGCGTCTCGATACGATTAAATTCCATCAACCAATGTACGAACATTGGAGTCTGCAAGAGGATTTATCCGAAGAAATCAAGAGATCAACTGAAGGAAAATATTCTGAGTTGGGGCTTGGCACTTGGATATAAAAAAAGAGGCCTTTAATATTGGTTTATTGGTTTCCAAGTTACGCTGGTTGTGAAATTGTACGTTCAAGTGGTTACCATTACCACTCATAATTTATTTTAGAAACTCAAGTGAATGCTCGTTGCCATACTTCTTATTATGCGAAACAAAGGAATTGAATAAAATGGGCGCAGATCCAACGAGCAGCATTCCACTTCTTGGCCTCTTAATTTGTCTGTGTTTTTCAAAAATAATAACTTCACTTGAGCTTCTCAGACAAATTGGCACGATCACTAATGAACCGCGGCACGAGGGTTTCATTTTGCCTCAATTCATCCCTCGTTTGACCTCATATTTTAGTGGCATTATCTCAATTACTCAATCTTTCTGCTCGCGGCTCGTAGTCTCAATTATTGTGCCGCTTCACGACCTTCGTGACTTCCACGATTTGTTTTTTTTTATTGTGTGTATTGAATGGGAGGAAGCTCGCGAACCATCTCAACCGCTGAGCGTAAACTTTAAGATGGTTCTAATTTCGCTATGATAAATTATGGTAATATTTCACCGCGGGCGATCCACGCCGGGGTTTCCCGCACCGTGCGCCGATGTTGGCCATTATTTTGCTGAAGTAATTATTCTCCCGCCTCCAATGAGACAATAAGGTGACCTCGTTTGAAGAGGAATCTCATTGTTTAATATACTTTTTCATAGAAGCACTTGGTTGCTTTGCAGTAGCAATAAGTTTATGGGACTTATATTTTCTTATGGAAGAGTAATTCCCTTGCAAACCAATTTGCTACCGCTTCATGAAATTTGTACCAATGTACCATTTGCTGGAATTCTCGCGATGTCTCAATTAGCGTAGATTGTTTATTTGCTGTTACATCTGCAAGATTACAAATTCGTCTGTACAATATTTCACATACGTAGGTACTGTAGCAGCGTTTGCTTCTATGGCTTTAGAAAGAATTATAACAGTCCTTTCCGAGTGAGGTGTATCACCTCAGGGTATTCTTCTGTAAAAAAAAAGAAACACACTCTCTGCAACTCCTTGTCCTTATATGTCCTTGCGTTCGCAACTCACCACACGACGCCACTGGAGGACTCTAGTGGGACAAGTTTATCGCCGACAAACATCTTCACCAACATGCTGCACACATTTTGCTTTTTACGTGTCGTTTTGTCTTTTATAATTGTGGCGCTCGTATTTTTCCGAGCCGAGCATTCCCTCATTGGGTGGATTTGTGGTTGTGGTTCGTCCTAGTTCTTCACTTGAACCCCCCCGGGTAGAACCACGCCGGTACCAGTACAAGCTGTTGTTGTTGTTGTTGTCGAAAGGCGGGTGGAAAATTTTATTTGTTGTTGAATTTATTCTTTTTACTTCTCCCAACCGAACTACATTTCTCCAGTAGGTTGGTTGCCAGTAGCAACTGACATGAGGAGGACGATGATCCTCCTTTGTGTGGTATCTTTCTGTGCTGAAGTGTTTGTACCTTTGGCGATGTGGGTCAAGTGGAGATTTGAATCTAATTTCCTTATTTTCTTTACAATGTGGTTGAAGGTTTCAGTGAAGAGTAATATGCGAAGTTGGTAGAGATGTAGCCGTCTGGCTTTTCTATAGAAGTCGCAATTGGTTTTCACATTTTAAAATCGTTTTAACATTATTTGTACTTCTTTGAGATCAGTTTAATTTATTCGAACAAAATATCAGTTTGATTTTATTAGGAAATAAAATATTATTTCATTTGGGTTCATAAAACTCTCTAAAAACAATTTTTTGTAGAACTTAGTTGGAGTGATAAATAGTTCGTTTCCATCAGTGTAGGCCATACATCTCCAAGGTTATATATTGACGTTCTTTGTTTTTTTGTTAGAACAGCTGTAAAACGTGACATAACGTTGAAACTGTTCATAAAACAAAAAACTGCCTAGCTTGCACTGCATCCACTCCTATGGGTTGCTCCATCGGCAACTTCCGGATTGTCGCTCCGGTTGCCCCGAAGCGAGAGATTGGTTATTTATTTCCTCTGCCAAGTGTCAGATAGCATTGAACGGCGTGTTCACACGAACTGTGTACGCCCGGGAAAGTTGAACAGTCGTTCCTGTAGGAGCCAAGCGTCAGTTTGCCAGTTCGGGCCCCTTTTGTCTCAAGCCTGAGAGCGCCTCGGGCGAACATGCACAACGTCGACCCGCACCGTTTGCAAGTCGAAAATGGAAAGGACCTTCCCGGTTTTACCGTATCCCAATGGAAGGGTTACGGCAGGATGGAACCCGTTTGACATGGCAGAAGCTTTAAAGGGTTATTTTTTCGCTCTGAGTGTGTGTCTATGTGTATTTGCCGTATTTACCTTCCCGTCTGAGGTACGCGGGCGTTGTTTGCTTATCATTTATTTATTCAACCATTTTGGCTTTCGACCGTTTGCGTACGGCTTTGCGTGTTGTCGGTCAGGTGCAGCGTGCAGCGAGGTAGGCTTAAGTTGTTCACCGGTTAACTATCTGCATTTGGTGCCGTTTTTTTTTTTGCTGTAGTTGTTGATGTGGGCCTTTACAACGTCCAGCCGCCAAGGAAACTGCATGAAACGTCCTTATTTTTGTGACTGCTCTTGGTACCAAAACAAGCAAAAGTCAACCGTTTATAGTTCAACCGTGTAGACGATCATGTCTTCTGTTGTTTATTTGAAGCAATTAAAGCTGTAGACAACCGTCTGTTTTTCTTTTGTTTATAAACAACAGTTGTGAGTACGTGATTTAAGGACAAATGTTTCAGGAATATGTTGGTAGGTTTATAACCTTATTAGCGTTATTTTTCTTTTATATTCAAGACGCCGGAGTTTCTGTTTATTACATAGTATTTATCTAATACTTTTATAGTTTGATACAGTTTTTGTGCTTTCCTAATAACGTATAAAATGTCCTGTATTCAATTTAAATGGTATTTAAATGAATGTTCTGGTACACTAATCTGTTGTTTTAATTGCTGTTATATCTATGGAAACAGATTTGTACCGATAGAATTGGAACAGATTTATCTTTCCCTTCCTCCAGCTAAGGAGATAAAGCTCTCCAGCTACGGATTAAACAAGTTTTACGCCCAAAACTCTCCCAGGACGAAAGCAGATCCAGCACAGACGGTACCAAGGTTTCCCAGTTGTGTGTAAAATTTATGCATCGCATAACGGGCCCTAATGTGCGAACTTTTCGGGTCGATCATTAGCATTTGGGTTCAATGTCGTAACCCGACGGCGTCGTCGTCGACGGTGTCGTCGGTCCCACGCCGGTGGAAAGTCGGGGCAAGTTTCCATATGATAACGATTGTGAAAATTAATTCCAGCTCAAACTTTTTCCGACCAAGATCCGACGCACCGACCCGGTATGGTACCGCAACGAAACCACACACGAACGTATGTTGTAGCATATATTTGTTGCCTCTTTTTTTCTACCACCACCAGTATAAAAACAAACCCTTTCACCTTTTTGCAATTAAGAAAAGTTTTCCTATTTGGTATTTCGGCGAAGGTTTTTCCATTAGTGGTTTGGAGGTAGCAGATTGATTTTTTGGCAAAGACTTTCGTGCGACCCGATCGGCAACCGATGAGGCAAACCGGGGGGGGGGGGGAGGGGGGTCGGGTTCCTCACCGAAATTAGCAATGCAAATCGCTCCCGTATGCGAGTGTTTCGTCATGTATAAAATTTTATTACCATTCTCGAGACGTGTGGGATTTGAGGTTATTTCGAGCAAAAGGAATTTAAACCAGAATCATAGGAGCTTAAAGTATTACTACATGCCGCCGAGTGAATGTAAAAGCGTTTGAACATGCCCAATCGCACAGGGGAGGGGGCCCGGGGAAGGGAGGGAAAAATAAAACCACACCGTACCACAGAGAACGACTAAGACGTGCGGAATAGTTTCTTGCTGCTGTAATTCTTCGGAATTGATTTAAATTCATCTGCAGCCCGGTTCGGTGGCGTAAGCTCATCGTTGCCGTAATGGATTGGCGCATTGTATCGCCATTAGGAATTAAGTGGAATTTCGTGGAATGGCCCCGGAATCTCAATTCATCCTGCTCCGGACTGCACGTTACATGCCGTGATGACATTCGGGTGTCTTCATGAGGAGCATTTTCCCGTTTGGCACATCGAACAAAATTCCGTTAAATCAAGTACACTTCCCTTCTGTACGTGCCTTAAATGCGAGATGTGTTTCCTACGAAAATTGAAAAGACACTGCATAGCGCCATTGTACTACATTTGGAATGATGGAACGCTATAGAACAATCACACATGATTTTCGGAAAGTTTAGGGTTCGTTGCTTAAACATTGAATAAGTATATTCTTTTTTATTAATTTTGTTTACAGATAAATTATTCTATTTCTCAGTTGCATAAAGGAATAGTGGGATTAAGGCACAATAAGACATAAATTAAATAGATTATAAAAATTACTTTCGTTCTTACTTTTTCTCTCGTGAAAAATTTGTGGTTACGGATAAGGAATTGGACTAAAACTGTATTTAATTTGATTTCGGACATTGCTCGATATCTCAATTTTCTATAAACATTCTCCTTCACCTTAGCGTCGATAATGATATACAGCAAACTTTCTTTTCACCAATTTTACCCAACCCCGAGCGCTAATGCGCGGTACACAATCTAATTTATGCTTCGGCGCGATAATCAGATTCAATCCATCTTTTGTCGCTATCAGTTTATGCTCGCCGAAGGAAAAGAAACCGGCCCGACTTGAGCTGGGAACGGTTGTCGTCGCAATTACAATTTTCGGTCGTGACGGATCTGGTGAAACCGGATGGACGACCGTCTGCGCGAATTGCGTACTTCTTCGCGCGATTTCTCATTAGGCAAATTCCGTCAATTTCCAAAACGCTAACAGGATCGTAACTTGGTCACCGCTGAGGGTGATGCGGGGTGGATGTGCGGAATGGGAAAACGTAAACAGAAATAATTCGCCTTCCCGGACGTTCCAGGTAGGGCAGCCGCGGCAGAGTGGACCTCCTTTCCGGTGGGCGAAAAGTTAGCTTAATTGGATATTGCGATGTTTTGACACTGGCATTGAGCTTATTAATTTGTTTAGCAAAAGGTTTCCCTCGGACGTTGACGTCTGGCGCGTTTGGAAGAGGGGGAGGGGGAGAAAAGGGGGTACGGGTTTTGAACTGGAATGGAAAACTTTCTAAGATGAAACGATATTGTACCAGAAACTTTCTTCCCCTTCTTTTTGAAGCAAAGTTGGTGAATGCTGAAAATTCAACTTGCAAACAACATTTAAAACTGATATAGAAAAAAATTACAAAGTTCACTTTATGTGATATAAAATTTGAATTGCTGTAAAACTAAAGTAAATTTAAGAGAGCAAACAATGTAAAATCAATTCAACACTTCTTCGTTTCAATGTTTTAAAGCATGCTTTTTAAAGAAGTTTCGATACTCGAGTTTTTCCCTCTTTAAAAGAGAACTGTTTAAAGGAAATGGAATGATTTTTGTACTCTCTACTCCGTCCGCACCGTGTAAGCGGATTAAACTGTACTTAGTGAAATGTCTGCGACGTGTCAACATGCTGCTACCTAATGTGCTGCCGGATGAGGAACCGCCCGTGACCGAGATAGTGAAAATGAAAGAAAAATTTGTGCAAAAAAACTGGTACAAACTGAAAATGAATAGAAGTAAGCACCACGACACCGTCCTTCTGCGACGCTTCATGCTTTGCAACATCATAACTCATTTCGGAGCATGTGTAAAGTTAAGCTTTAACCTTTGGATACACTTCAGATCGGCGGCAAAGCTTCGTCGGTGGCTTTTGACTCTTAAGCGTGATCCTTTCGGTGAGTACGCTCTACGGATTAGTTTCGAAGCATTTGGAACGTGGTTGTTATTGCCACGTTTAGTTTCTTGAAAAATGTTAAATCATGCATTTTTCTAGAAAATTTTATAAAGTTCGTTCTGACTATAAACTGAGCTTAAATTACCATAATTTAAAGAAATTTATTATATTAGTTTCAAATATTTATGGAGTGTTTTAGAATTAAACCTCTCAGCATCTTTTGATTGTTTTTATGGCATAACCAATATAGATCTTTCTTATAAGTCCTTCAGCGTCAGTACATTATTCTGTGGGCACTTAACATAGTCACTGCTTGTTCTACGAGTTGAATTTTCTTTTATTCGAAAAGACCGAATGAAACAGTATTTACTTCCAATTTGTTTCAGCAAACAAAAGACGGGGGTTTTCCGGCCCATTCTATGGTGGTAGCTTAGAGTGGAAACGAACGACATAACCTACAGGGATTAATACAATTCTATCATTATGTTGTAAAACTACACGCCACCCACCATCGGTCGACTGCTGTCCCCAAGAACGTCTCCCTCACATGCCAATGAGTATGGAAGGTACCGGCGCTCAACAGTGCACTATCTAGCGCACGTACTATTTGAACTGCTACTCTGTGTATTTATTCCTCATTTTGAACTTTCCAATGAGACACAGATACCGATGCCATTCAACGGACGGAGAATGTTGCACGGAACGTACACTCCATGGACGGTGAAACGTGGCAAAAGTTATTCCATAGCACCCTTTCCGTGGAAGGTTGTCGCAAGGAACGGATCTGCACCGGTGGATATGGGAATATTTTCATAATCGTAAATTTTACCAACGTTTGTCGATGAGCGGACCATCGGTAGGGTTCTCAGAAATGGAATGGTAAAACGCATTCGACAACAATTAAAAGTGAATAGTTATTCCATGTACGTTTCGTGCCGTAAGGAAAACAATTCGTTGGAGCAAACCAACGAGTGAGCGGTAAAATTGGTCGCTGTGTTCGGCAGCGGTGTCGATTTGTGCTAACGATGTCTTAAGGTACTGGGTACAAATTATCCTTTATGTCGACAATGTTTTAGATATGCGATTTGCATAATCGGAGGTAAGAGTTAGCCATCTGTAAGAACCGTTTATTTTCGAGAATTGTTGTTTTATAATTTAACGTACGTGTACTTGAAATTTATTGGATGTGTCAGAATGTGTACAACTAAACTCAAAACTCAAAACTTTTTGTTTTTAAAGCTCGACCAACCAATTCATGCGATTTAATTCCCTTTTAATTTTCGTGAATATCAAAATCTTTGTGGTTGTGTTGTTATTTGTGAATATTTATTCAACATATCTTCTTAAATTTGATAAACTGTAGCATGTTTGAGTTGAATTGAAGTGAAATTGGATAAGTAAGAGCAATTTTCACAAACTTTTAGGCAAGTGCTATTAGGAAAAGTTGGAACGTTGCGAATCGGAGAATGTTACTATAATGCATTTTCAGCTTTATTTATAACCTTTATTTTTGCTAATGAGGAAATTATTAAAACATGAGAATGAAACAACAAAAATGTTCAAAAAACCATATGATTTTGAACCGCGTTGTTGGTTCGTCAAACTGATGTCAATCAGAGAGGTATGTTCGGTGGAAAATCAAGAATGAAACAATCGACATGTTCTGGGAAAGTAAAACGATTTATCGAGACAATTTTATTCAATCTTAGGTTCACTCGAACCGTAGCATCTGGATCCGATTTTCATCAAAACCGTGACACAGCATCCATCAACCCAACTTGACAGCCCATCACGATGGGAGCTAATCATGACCGTGCATAATTTATGTGAAGCTTTCTTTGCGAAGCGCTCCGAAGACTCGAAGCCACCCCACGTTTCCGTCCCCGGTGGGAGAGCGAAGCGGAATCCACATTCCGATGAAAAGTGTCGAGCAAAAGGTACACATCACTGTCAATTTCGAGCCAGCTTCGAGTGGAGCTAAAGGTAAAACTTCAAAAGATTCTCGGGGGAAGGGCGGTGACGGAGAAAAAAGGGATCGGTGAATTGAAATGCACGAAAAGAATGTCACTGTAGCGAAGGGAATCATTCAACCGATTTCTCGGAAGAACGGCACGAAGAGTGACACTGACCCGTTTGAGCGCATGGGAAAGTAATGCTCTTGTCGTTGACTCTCCGCCGGTAAGAAGTAAAGGTTCTGCGATACACAAAAAAGAAGTAAGAATAAAAACGATTACGAAGGTTCGATTAGATTTCCAAGCCTCAAAGGGATGTTTTCCGCGAATAGAGTGGATCGGAACATTCCAATTCAATCAATCGGGTCGATTCGTAATCAACGGACGTTGCAAAGCAATAAGTTGAAGCGAAAGGGGACGAAAACTTGTCAACAAGTTCGTTTGAAATGTTTAAGGCAGTATTTTCTCGACGTGCAAGGGATATCTCCAAAACCGGAGTATTATTTGATTTTAAAACAGAGCAAAACAATGTTTAATGGAAACCTCACGGTTGGTTAGTGAACTTTTAAATTTCCGCCCGCTGCAGCCATTAACGCCTGCGAGGGAGGAAAAAAAGAAGTCAATGATCGTAAAACAACACAACCTGCGCCACGAATCTGTTTTCAGCAAATAATTGAATTGTCCCGCACGGACGGGCTTAAGTGGTTTAGCTGGCGCTGAGCTGTTTAGACCACGGTTGCAGCCGGGCAAAAAGTGCAATTTCCGATAAAGATAGGGCAGGAAGTGTCTTAATTAAATTTTCCTTTCAACCATCCCATTCCCGTACCCCCCGCGGGTGGCGTTGTAAAATGCATCGCCAGTGGAAAAGCGCAGCTTATGAGTGTTCCATAATGTGGTGCGCTGTGTTCGCGGCTTCGGTGATATTGTAAGGGATGCATCATGGTTTTTCCTTTACCGTTTTCCATTGTTAACGCCAGATGGCTTTGGAAAAAAACAAAATGAAAACACCCTCCCGGAAAATACAAACATTGCACGTTTGCCGATTTCCACGTGCAATAACCGTCCGGGAATAATGGAAGTCGCGTCCCGTGACTGGACGAGGAAATATTCATGCAATCGTTATCGTGGTCCAGCGTTATTTTTGCCTTTGTACCATTTAGATGTAGCAATGGCGGGTGATAATTTGGGCCCTAAACTGTTTGGTGTGAAATTTTAATTAAGTTTATGCCACGGCGCCTCCATTAAGTTGCACTTGCATATTTTTTGTGTCCTTTTACGGTTATATCTCTCGTTTATTAAAGCAGGCAAGTATGTTAATGATGCACAAAAGGCATACAGAACGACAATGTTTTCCTTAAATAAAACACGGATAAAAATTAACCAATGTTATTAAGCCTTAATACTTACTTACTTCAATTGATGAAACATTTATTTTTTATTTTAAGCTCCCCTCATGTCCTTCAAACGCATTTAATCAAATTTAGATCCTATTCCACGCCGCTCGCAACCACCATAATTGGTTCAAATCCACCAACACTGCTCAATTTGTCTTAATTTGTCGCTACCCGGGAAAACCACACCATGGAGACGCCAGGTGCTCCACGTTGGACGGTTTTCGGAAACGCTTCGTTTTCCACTTGCATTTGAAACCGAAATTCCCGGGAATCGTTCCCTTTGCGCCGCAAGGCTTTCTCTTGATGATTTGCGTCTTCGCCTTCGCTTATCAAGGCCATCTATCAAAAAGGTGGGTCCTTTTGCTTCTGAGTTCTGAGGTTTTTTTTTCTCGTTCCTTAATTTTATAAAAAGCGGAGTTGCCCACGCGCTTCGGTTTCCGAAAGGCGGCACCAACGTCGCTGGGGCTTTATATTATATTTATGATGCCTTCGCTTACAATTTCCCAACCACTGTAGGTTGAGTTTCTTTTCTTTTCGGGTGCCTGAATGGGCTGGCGGCACGCATTGTTCGCTCGCTTTCGCGACATTTTTATCAGCCTCATTCTTATTCATTTGAGTGACACTGAGAGAGGGAATAATTTGATAAGAGTGAAATGAAAATTTATTGCCAGAGATTTCACCCGCCAGATCGTTTTAATGTTTTTGATTTTATTTGCAGCGGTCTTATACAATCAGCTTGAAACTCATTCAAACATAAATGAATACATTTTTGTAGATATTTTTACTTGGACACAATTGGTTAAGGAAATATTGCCGCCCCAACAAAGGACACAACTAACAAACACCACGTTTCATGCTGTATGACGAACAAACGAACAACAATGAACGGTGTTCAGGTACTACGGTTCAGGTGACACCTGCTACAACGGCTCTCCGAGGACACTTATGAATAATTCAACAGTCCGCAGACATTTCGGGCGGATTATAGTCATGGGCAAAGTTTGACCACCGTCCGCTCTCTGATGGCGTCGTCGGCATGTGCTCTCTAAGCGCAGAGAGACATTAAAATTATCACTTCATTACACTTGTCAGGCACCTTGGCCGTGTTCAGATGACCCGAGATGGGTTTGTAGCAGCTGGATAATGGGAAGCTAGTGGCTTTATGGTTTAATAAACAGAAGGAAAAATGTCAAACTACATTTTTCCGTGAATGTGTTGCAACAGCTTCACTATCTTAAATAGTGCAGATGGAAAAATTAGCATGTTCATGCACACCCATCTATGGTACGTGCTTTAGACAAGTGTCAATATATGAAATGATTGATTGTAATTGGCAGATCTTTCTACAAATAAATTATTGTTGTATGTTGTTCTCCCTCTTTATTACCTGTATAATTTATTAGCATAATTCGTTGTCATTAGTGAACCATATTTCTGTAGTTCATCATTTTCCGAGTGATGTCTTAAGGACTGGATGATTTATTCCACACTCATAAAAGTTAATTAAAGTCACATAAAAACTATTTCAAATGATAATAAGAAACAATGAGAAGATAGAACTGTAGCTAACAGCAATATATCAGCGCTAAAAGTAATGAGAGTATTAGATATACACAAATCTTCATAACTCATTTTCGGTACAAAATAAACCCCCGCATGATGATAGACACTTCAATTACGATGTAATGAAGATTTACGATGCACATCAGCATTCGTCAATTAAGGTGAAAATGGTGATATCAGCAGTCAAATCTTTCTAGGAAAATACTTAATTTGTGAACAGTGATTGCCAATTACCAATGGTTCGCGGTATAAACAAAATTTGCTATGAAACTGTTATGAGTTATGAGCATAGAATAATAACGAGCTTTCCAAACAAAACGTTTGAGTTTTCAACATGTCTCGTTTATTTATAAAATTTGTAAAATTGTGTATATGCAATTGAACGAATATAGAATAACGATCAATGCAATCGGAAAAACTATACGTAACACAAACATTTGAATTTAGACAAAGCAGTCTCTAAATTATTCATGAACCACACTTTACTTCAAACAAGAACTGCATGTGTCAACATGGGAAAATTATCGAAAAAACATAGTAACTATTTATTTGCACCAGATAGTGTCCGTACCGGATCTCTTTGCTGAGCTCGATTGGATGTTGATCAGGGAATGAGGTGGGCGATATGAGGTAAACCAAACACAAACTAACAACGTGATGATGACGTTCATCATCATCACCGACACTATTCAAATGAACCAAACCAATTGGAAAACATTGTGTTTTCCAATTTTCTTTCAACCACGCTGGGTGGATAGCATTATTTTTCGATGCGTGTTTGTTGTTTATGTCCATTCAGCTGGAAGTTGGCAATAAACTCGTGATAAATCAATTATCGTCGGCACATCGCAGCGCATGGTAATGTCGGTAAACATGGCGATGGGACATTACGAACTGTTCGTTTGCTTTCCGATATTATTTGTGCCGCAATGTATTCAGTTGCGATGGCTTTCTGCAACAATGTAGGGTTTGAGTGAGTGAAGCTGTTAAAGTAAAGTAGCTGCGAGAGTTCATGCTAAATGTCACTCTGATAAGGTATTTTATCTTATAGTTGTACTTGTTTTGTTCTATAAAAATATTGTTGTATTTACAAATATGGTTCTAGTTCAATTAAAAACTCATTTGCTTAGTTCTTTCAGGTGTACTTAAATCGGATTTAGAAATATTTCTTTATTCCCAAACCAGTTACACTTTTAGGTGTTTGTATAAAGCTATCCACAATCGAGAAACGGACATAAATATTTACTCTCCTTGGAATCAGGACCACCAAGTGTTAGCTCCAGCGTATGGAAGGACACACTGAGTGCAAAGAAACCGTCCCGGTTACTCCCGCTTCCGAACGTTTCCCTCACGCTCCGACGCCGACAATGCCACGACATCGAAAATGGTCACGTATGGCGTACCGAATGGATTTCCGGTAGCGTTCACCACCGGCGGAAGCCGTTCGATTGCTTTCATCTCCACCGGACCGTCGCGCCAGCCTGACGCGACAAAGTTATGCCGAAATTGAACCGTGGCCAGGGCGAAAGCTCCGGAAACGGAATTCCGTACTTTTGCGCACTCACGCACGGGAAGTTTCGGCAGCATCGGAGGCACCAAGGAACCCCTCTCGGTAAGGAACCCTCTCTCCCCACCCACCCCCTTTTTCTGCAATCCCAATAAAACGGTCGACCGAACATAAACTATTGAGCTCACGTGCACACACATACACGCTTAAAATTATGCTACCCAACGAAGCGTTCGTGGTCGGTGGCTTCGATTGGAAGGATCCGGTCGAGCGACACAAACGATGGCGAATGTATGTTTGCAGGAGCTACAGTTTTGGGGTCAATCGCTACGACATCTTCTTGGGTCAGCGATGGAGCGTAGGACGTGGATGATATGTCAGCGTTTTAAATTGGTTTGAAGGCAACTGGACAAATTTATTCGTCTAGCAAAATCCAGAACTGTTCGAGAAAAAAATGATATTCTCAATAGCAATGAAATCATAGATAAGAGTTTTGAAATACAACTGAGTTGAAGTTGAAAAAAGTTATTAACAAAAAGAAATAAGAAAGAAAGCCTTGAACTAAACAGAAAATGTTTCATATCTAATAGGAAGAAAATAAAAGATAAGATTAGCGTAAAATTTCTGTGCCAGTTATAAAAAGAATAAAGGACCAGCTAACCATTTCAAGCAGGCTTTGGGAAAAATATGCAGTTGAAAGGAATAGAATCCATAGTTTTTAACAATTTTGATATCACAAAATACTGTTTCATGTGAAAATAAATTTGGATAGAAGGCTAATTTGTACGAGTTAAGCAATGTAGTTTGAAAGTAAGTTATCAGTGATGAACATATGAACCAACAATTTAAATTAAAATCTCGTTATTAACCTTTAATTACTAATCACTGTTCATGCGTGAATGCTCTATTTCAACGTTATTGGTGAATGCTTTACTGTGTGAGTTATTAATTTTTACATTCCATATTTCATTTCATCTGGATCGACAGAAACTGACGCATTCGGTTAGTTTCCAATTGGTTGGAATCATTTTTACATTCCGCCTGCTTCCTACACGCTTACTTACATCGGAAATTGACCACCATTTTGGTTGGAAATCTCTTCTCACTTCCCCACTGGCCCTACCTCCCTCCCTCCATGTCAGAGCGAGCGATGAGTAATCGGTACTGATTTATGTATTATGACATCTGTCGAGCTAGCAAAACCGCAAACGTGCTGTATAATAACTGCTCGTTCTCAATACCGGCATTTGTGGAGTTTTAGTTTTCCATTAGCGATATCTACCAGTTTTTGTGGTTAATGCAACTGGTGCGGTTTGTTGCATTTAGTCGAGATTGATCTTCGTTGTCATAACATAAGCCGATCGATGTTCGGTAGGTAAGCGAATGGATGAAATTCATCGGTATCAAATTAATTGTGAATAAATAACCTTAATTTTGAACATTTTATATGTAACAAAATCAACATGAAGATTGATTGTTTTTATTCTCTGCTCGCCAAACCCTGATTCCCTTTTGGGCCCCAGCAAGTCAAGAAACCGAATCGATTAAATGTAAACTGTGAATTGATGAATTATTTATTTTCAATTAAACGGATAATTAAATTGCTATTCAAGCACCGAGCCTTGCAACAATGGGAGGAAAAGGTGAAAGAAAGGATTATTGGCGATGCTCGCAACCTCCTGCGGCCATTCTTGTCCAGGTCCTCGTCGGGAAAATCTCGTTGCAATTTAATGCAGGACGGGGTGCTTCGTTTTTCCCGCAAACAGCATCCGCCCCAATTCAGTTTCGCACGGAAACGGATCGATAACGCCAATTCCGCAAACCATCGCGTTGCGCGAATGCTTTATCATCACTTCATTAAATATTAATCTCGTACGTTGTTAATCCAGCTGACTCCGTCAATCGTGTTCGGTCGAGTGCGAGCAATTTGAGAATTTTCACGATCCATTCCCGTAGGTAACGGGGTGTTTAAAACGATGCTGTAGCAAGGGTTGGATCTGGAAGCGGGCTGAGCATCGAACAAACTTACGTTGCAAACGAATTTGGAACATCATTTTCCATACCTGTCTTTTCCCGGGGATTCCGTATGAATTTTATCCAAGCCACATGCACACAGCACACACTATCATTGGTTCGCCCCCGCAACACTGTTGGGAAAAAGAGAAGCAAAGCATTGGAAAAAAAGAAACACCCGCCAAAGCTCTCGAAACACTTTGAAACGTAGCACTTATTAATGAGAATTTTCCAACCCACTAAGCTAAGCCCTCACTCGGGTGCTTTTTCAATCGTCTGCAGTTGCAGAGAATGGAAAAAAAGGATTAATAACCTACGTGCACTTTCCGGTTGCGTAAGCATAAACAGATTAATTCTTGCGTTTTTGCTCGTGTACTGTTTACATCGAAGGTTTATTTCGTGTCGGGTTTGCGGTTTCCTCTTTTTTGTGTTTTTGTTTAAGTATTTTAAAAAAGTTATAAAAACTGTTTCACATTTGTTCGTAACCGTAATAGATAAATCCTTTTTTTTCGGGTCGTTGAAGCTACACTGACTCAACTTGAGTTTGAAATATAACCTCCTCCATTTACCATCTACCATCATTGCAATAGATGGAATGGAAAAAAAAACCGGGACATTTTGTGTTATCAGCATTTTGCCGATGCATTCCACGAGCAAACTTTTCACTGGAAGTGAAGTGAAAATATTCCACAAATGGAACTGTCAACGTTTCGGGATTTTGTTTTCATTATTCCATCGGTCCCGTCGTTTTTTTTCCGCCCGTTGGCAAGCGTTTCGCTAGGACTTTGGACTTATTTTTTGGTATGACTTTTACGAGCCAGCGGGCCACCAGGACTGCACATATTTATGTAGTGCCGAGGAAACATCGCTTCCATTCTCGGGCCGGCGCTAGATGACAGGGACTTGAATGGACTGGCAGCTCATTTTATTCGCCCACCATTGCGTGCTTTCCGCCTGTTTACCCCGTTGCTTTTATCTATACCATGTTCGTGTTTTTCGCCACATGTTTTATTACTTTCTTCCTTCCGAGTGTGATCGGGCGGCGGATCTCGAGGCACGTCTTCGAACCGTCGCCGCAAAGCATCAACAATTCATGCATTATTTATTTCCGTTTACATTTACGCTACTCGAATGCAGCGCTGCTGTTGTGTAACGTTGTTTTGCCGGAGCCCGTGTCGCTTCCCAGTGTCAGCTGGCTGCGAAATGGAGACCCAAACGGACAGGGTTTCCATTGACTTTGTTTAGGCTACAACACAACCGGGGTAAAAGTATTTGTTGCCAAGCAGAAGTTATTCGATGATATCATTGCGGGAAAACCGCTTCGATCGTTCGTTTTCCATTAGGATCGTAAAGTCTTTGAATATTATTATGTTTCCTTTTGCTAAATCCTATTTCCATTGATCGACTATTGCTATTCGCATAAGAAATGAATGGAAAAATCGCACATGTGTTTTAATACTTACAACTATTGGTACAAGATTATTCAAACATATGAGTTGTATTGGAAAGGAAGGATGTGTGATCGTGGAAAATTTATGCGCTGCGTTCACCATCATTTTCCCATGGTAGTTGAAATCCAAGGAAAAATACCCTAATCCCCCAATTTCCTGCCGAAATGTGAACATTAATATTACACTCGGGTCCGAGGATTTTTCGAAAGGTTATTCCAAAACAGCACGTGTATCGTAAACGTTGTTTTTAATGTACTTTTTTCTTACGAAAACTAACAAAAAGGCTGGGAAAAGCGGCGAAAAACAATACTTCTACTCTGAGAATTTTTACACGACGCTTCTTTTCTTTCCAATATCCAAACACATTGGCGTTCGGTGAAGGGCAGAACGTCGAAAGCTCTTGACTTTGAAAAAGGAACGATTCCGATCGCAACAGCGATAGGCTTCGAACGCCTGGAACGGAATCGGATGGAATCGGTATCCGGGGCCGCGAGATGTGATTTATAACTTCATTGAATTTTCATATCCTCGAAAATTATTCACGAAATTTATTCACCTTCCCTGGCCGGCGGGTGAAATGCTGCCTCGGTTGGTCTTATCGCCGGAAGATACGTTTTCCTGCCGATCTGGATCGCAATTTCTCAAACGACGGCACCGCCTTCCAACCCAACCCTCGTGGACGCGACCTGGAAAAAGTAATATGCTTTGGGATATGTTTTTTTTATTCAGCTGCTTTCTGCTGCTCGCAGGATGGATGAACTCTCGGAAGATTTCTTACGCCCAGGCGTGGAAGAAAGACGTTGTATCCTCGGGGACGTGTGTGTGTGTACGTGCTTTTCCCGCATGGCTTGTTGAAATGAACAACGAAAATATATAACAACCATGAAGAAATTGCAAGAAAGATGCTAGGTTAAAGTGGCGTAAACATTGGAGCATGTATGACCAAACCAAAAAATAACATATAAAAAAGTGAAAACTGTGTGTAGGTTTCATATTTTCACGGGCATGACTTTATCTTTCTTTGAATGTCTTATTTCGAAGTGAAAGTATAAGAAAATGGAAATATTTTTATTAAGCAGACATGGTGAATAAGGCTTCTATCTAGATGTAGCATTAGAAAGCAGGTTTATTAATGCACTAGCCATATAAAGTTAGTATCAAAACTAAAATATTCAAAATGAAATAATAAAAACTAACCTAAATTGTGCTTACCGTCACCTTGGTGAAGGTTGGTTTTCAAATATAAATAAAGAACATTTTCATGCACGCAGATAGCTTACAGCTTAAATACTTACAAACTCCATCGAACCTTGAGGCTTCCACGAAAGCCGTTTAAACACAACGTATGATACCGATCCCTGTAGAATAAAACCGTTCTTTGGAATAAATCAGGTGTATTGGCCCCGATCGTGGCATCGCGTGGACCATTATCGATTTACATTTAATCTCGTTAGGGAGATTCGACACGTGCTCCTTGCGTTCTGCCTGAGGTCTGCGGTAACTAATGTTACATTTTCGATGGGTAAAAAGTGCCTGTCTCTTTTCCCCCTTCGCAGTACAACACACCCGGAGCTTAGATTCGGGTTTCTGAGAAGAAAAGCTTACGTTCGGGGAAGTTGCTTGCTGCGCAACAAAAGGCCTAATGTATGTTTAAAACGCTTTGTGCTGCTCAACAGTGTGTAGGGTTCCTTCTTACGTAGGAACCTTCCGTTTTTCTGGAAATGAAAGCTTGCCAGGTTTTGAAAATAAATATCTCAGGGGCTTTCTTCATTTATCGTTAATATTTAACAGCGGAGTTCGCTTTATTTTGGAAGCAGGATAACTAATCCATCTTAAATGAAATAGTTACAAGATAAAGTATATTGCTACTTTAGTCGAAGCTAAACTAGGCCATATCACGCTCTGAGGAATCCGCTCTGAGATGTGATTTCGCGGTGTGATTAAGTTTCCTTAAGGACCAATGAAAAAGCAGGCGGACAAAAGCAGTACCGCTTCAGTGAACTTAATTTAAATTTAATGAGACTTTTTCGGAGTTGAAAGTCCAGCGGAAAACCGGCTGTAGTATCGATGTAATGTTTCCTTCGTCTTAAAGAAACGACGGCAAAAACGATTGCTTCTGGCGCCATTGTTCTGTTTCCAATGCTATTGTGTCTTGGCCAGCGTCTCCAATCCCGCACTGCCGAGGACACAGAAGTGCAACAAAGGTGCCAGTGTTCCGTGCGGTTCGCGCAGATTTGCTCGTATTTGTTCGGGAGGGTAATTAAACCGTCCTGGAGGCTCCTTCAGCTCCCGACAGCAGGATATCGCTGGCCGGATATTGAGGGCACACTATTTGCCTTTGTGCTGTTCCCGAACTGGCGAAGATTAATCTTGGCTATCGTTCGGCCCCGGGTATCGGGTTACAACGAGGAGCTAAAGGGAAGCAATTTGTCGCCGATGGGCATCGTGCATTGGAGAACGAAGTCAAGAGGAGAGGTCGACGCGATGATTTCGCTCGTCTTCTTGACTCTTGAAGGCAGAGGAGTTAGTTTTAGTTGGCAGTTTTAAAAGCACTCATTTTCGCTAGTTATCTGTTACGGATAAAACAGACTTCAGTGGTAACGAGAAGCGCAATAAAAATAAATTCGTTCCGAGGTTTTAAATAGAGGTTGATTCCTCGATCGTTTGGAGTCCAATATTTCTTGATCTAGTAGTCCAATTTTCACGAATATTTCCAAACAAAGAAAGCTGCTTAAAACCTCAGCTTAATTCCTTTGAAACTCCAGTCTTATCCCTCGTTTCTGGGAAGCTCGCCAATTTTTCCTTTAGCACAAAGGATTAATTCTATTTTCGCTGTAAAATCCTTCTCTCGCTCCAAAGCACAAATTTATCCAATCCTTTTTCGGGAACGGATGGTAAATTCGTGAAAATTCGACCAGAAACATTTGGAAGCGATAGCTTTGTCTCCTGGATGTACGCGTATTCCTATGGAGGATTCAACTCCATAGTCGTTATCTAAATTGGATAATCCCAAGGAAAGGATTCCATTCTGTGCAAGTGCTTTGAAATTCTTAAGTCTTTCTTTGAGATTGTTTGTTAAAAAATTTTCAACTCAATTTATTGTAACAAGCAAGGTTTATTGTAAGGAAAGGTCAACACAAATTAGCCTTTCAGTATCACATTGAATAATCATGTTGAAAATCATTCCAGCTGATAAAAGAAAGTTGTCAACGTGAACATTAAGCTCGGTGATTAAAATTAATGAACGTTGTTCGCAAAGTGTGCCCGAAGGCTGGCGGCCTAAATGGTGACACGTTTGTATTTTGGATAGATAGAAACAAAACAAAAAAAAACTCCCGCAACCGAGGGATTAATTTGCCAACGGAGGCCTTTTTTCAGGGGCATTGAATTGTTGTCATCAAACCACCATTTATCTTCGTCCGCCCGCCGATGTGTCGGTTTTGTGGCGCCGCTCGGTTGTGACCGTTTAGGCCGCTGAATCGATGAATTATCGAGCCCGATGAACGCCGGGGTTTGTTTTTATTTTTCCTTCGTCGGCCCGCTTCTTCTTCGGCAAGATTAATCGACCATGAAAAACCGATAAAGATAAAACCGGTTTTGGCGTTTCCGGTAAGCCGCGTTCGATTATCCGTGGGGTAAATGATGCGTGAGGCTTTGGTGATGAAAAATATCCAACGTACGCTAATAATGAATATCAGTCAGGCTATTGGATCAGATTTTGGTCACGTCAGCGTTTTGAAATTTCGGTGGAAGTTGCATGCTGATAGAATCAACAGTTTCGTTTGATTTTCCACCATAACCTGCGCATAAGCCTATATCGTATATGCCGATTCTCTTATTAAACACATCGGCTAGGTTAGGTCATGGAACCGCCGCGGAATTGTTTGCACGCCGTTGTGCAAACGTTTGCTACTGCGGTCGCGAAAAGGGGTTTGTCAACATGAGAAATCCATTCGACCACCACCGATCTCATCTAATTAACCGAACATTTGTCGTCGTCGCAGTCCGATTGGCATCGCCCCGCCGGATGCGAATGGACCACAATTGCCGCCGTGCTTGACTAGGCCTAATTAACCCGCTAACGAACTAACGAACCCGACGAGTGTCAGCAGTTTTGGGACGATAATGCGTTTAATTAACCTCGGCCATATTGGCGTCACGTTTGCATCCCGCGGAAGACACCGGGAACTCCAAATCGCCATTGTCGCCAGCGCAAATCGGTGTCCAGAACAGGACGTTATTCAGGACGTTATCCATTTTTGCCATTTGCTTAGATTTGTTTTTTGTTTATCGTTTTTCGACCAAGTGCAAACCAGCATCGCCCGTTTTTGGGACCCGTTAATCAACGCACAAATGGACGAATGGAGTGTGATTAGCGACGGGTGTTGGTTTTTGCTCGTCCACATTCGGTTCCGCAGTCGGCTGAACTAACGAGCATTGTCCATTAAAATGGTGAAAGGAGGAAACTCGTTTGTTCAATCACAGCTTTACCAACAGACACCATGCGTGATCGCATCCTTTCTCCGATTTGTGAGCAATGTTTTGGAACACAAAATGGCCTTGCGTCAACACGGATGAATCTAGTCTAGCCAGGATAGATTTTTGGATTTGGTTCATTCACAGTTTCTACGTTTCAATGGAAAGAAAAGTTGTTATTTTCTGGTTTAACGTGAACTTTGAACATGAAAAAGAGATTGAAAAATAATCTGAGAATTTGATTAAATTCGTTTAAAAGTGTTATATAAATCCAAGAAACAACTATCTTCAGAAAACAATTTTGAAACATCAGAAAACAAAAACGATGAATACCAAAAAAATATTAGAACATACTCAACACGCTTTTTGGTTATTGCTTATCTTATTATTTTTTTCCAGTTTGGTATGTTAATCGAATCATAAAAATTGTTAAAAATTAATAAGAAATGTAATTTGATTCGAAGAAAATTATGATATTCACCATATTGTAACCCATTAAAATTTCTCGCATTAGTTCGAAATTATAACAACATTTATTCTCTGTTTGTTTTTTTGTCTCTTACTGCTTGCCAAGTTTTACATTCGTTATACCAATAAACAACGCATCTTCACACCTTCTCGATCATGCTTAAATACTTAATTACACTTATACATCATTATTGACGATACGATTTTGGAATTTATCCAGCGATTTGAATGTTTACTGCTCATTTATTCTTTCTGTTTTTTTTTACTTTTAACATTTTCTCTTATTTTTTATTTGCCTTCTTCAAGTAAACTTACGGCCTGCGGAATGGGCGACGATGGAGTTTGGTTATAAACGTTTTACAATTCTACACCATTCCCAGACCCAGGTTCGATTGGAGTTTCGTTCCGTGTTTAAACCCATCCGCATCAAGCACACCGATGAAGTGGTGTTTTCTACAATTCCTTTTCATTTGAGTTTTCCATCGATGGGTTTGTGTATAAATCCCTTTAGAAAAAATATGCCTCCTTCTACCGATATTCGTCTTCTATGCTAAACGGTGCTTCCCGGCGCCTCGCCGCGAGTCCGTGGACAATTTTAAATTCTAAATACGCTCTGCTCGTCGGCAGCTTTTTTTTTTCAAGTAGGATTGCAAACGGCTCGAGCCTAAATACACGTATCAAGCAGTTTATATTAGATTGATTTAAATATCTTCTTCGCAGCGATCGGGCCTGTATGGTTTGATTTGTTTTCTTGTGCCTTTCAAAGAAGATGCAGAACGTACGCTTTGTGTCGGTTCCGGGGGCCATGGCTGGAATGAAATGAACCCCGTTGCCTCACAAGTTCGCTTGTTTTATGCTTGGTTTAGCTTTGATTTGATTAGGTTTGGTTGTTTGCTCATTTCCTCCATGGTTCAACAGCGCGATCCGCCAAGCCGTGCGAACTATGCGTGCGAACGTAGTTTCCTGCGACCATAAAAGCTAAGCCTACTCAGGGTCTATAATTTTCTTTGGTGTGCAAAATTGTATTCAGTTCCTGCGTTTGTGCTTGCTAGTTGGTTGCTTGAGGGGCTTGGAAAACGATTGTATCAAAGCGCTCGAAGAATTTAGAGGTCCTAGTATCGCAATCGCCGGAAGCATCCCTAAGTCGCTCACAGCTACAATTTGAGATTGCAAATGGTTTCCCGTAATATCGATTGTATGGTTGTTAGGCGTTCGAGGGTACGTATGTTGCGTGGGGAAGAAAAGCACCGAAGAAAATCTTTAAAAAAGTGAGCTGGAACGAATTGCAAAGAATAAGGTATCCCTGTCTGTAGTGTTGTTGTTGTTCTCTATCATTTAACGAATCCGCTGAAAATGAAAATGTTGAACGGTTTCCATCGATTTGTAAGTTGTTTTGCAATGGCAATAGAGAACAAAAGAGAGGAAGAGCCACACCCGTATCCGCTTTATAGTATAAAGTTCATTTCTACAATCCGTTTTTTTCACGTCAGTCACGACCGTTTTTCGCATCCTGAGGGGGGACGCGTCTTGTGTAACTAGACAACTATTTGTTATGGACGTTAAATACTGGCAGGACGTTAATGTTCATCGTGTTACGTTTTGATGTTTGAACGAGCTTGTCGTTCGGTATAAGATTTGCGTTTGCTTCATAACCAAGTTCCCTATTCCATTCTCTTTTAAAGTGAAAGGAAATCAGGAGAACGCTCTGAAAAGAAGGAACTATTACAAAACATTTTTATTAAGCGATACAACAGTCAATATAAGAAAAAACAGAAGCAAAACTTAAAACATATACTACGATTGGTTCAAACTCTGAAAAAATAAATCACCACGAGAACTAGAAAAATAGGAACACATTTTAAGGGATACAGAAATGCCTTACGTTGCATATTCGAAAGCAATGCAGATGAAGAAACTGTACAGCGTTTCATGCCTATTCGATAAGTTTTCTCTTCCGGCAAACTTCACTTTGCTCGTCTGCCTCACTCAGCCTATCAAGCGAAGGTTTCTATGTACAAAAAGTGACCGGTACAAAAATACTTTCCTACGGTTTTTTTCTATGGCGTCGAAATATAGTCTCCCGTTTGCACCCTTAGGAATGTTTCCACCCAACGACCGACGCGTTCACTAAGGTAGCGTGTTTTCGTAGGATGTTTTCTCTACTGGAAAATCAACAAACTTGGAACTTTTTGGCGAAAGCGATTTTCACCTACCGTGGCCGCATGATTGTTGTTTTGCTTTTCCATTTTATACTTTCCAACAATTTTTGTTTTCCTCGCTGATGACGATCATCGATTTATTCTTTTCTCTATTTTTGTTTCAACTTATAATCAAATCATGGGTAAAAAATGTTTTATTCACCGCACGCTCTACCCGATGCTTATTTCCTATTATCAGTATCGCTTTATGTGTTGTTTTGTGGCCGTTT
The DNA here is from genome assembly GCF_943734765.1 of Anopheles ziemanni. NCBI lineage: Eukaryota > Metazoa > Arthropoda > Insecta > Diptera > Culicidae > Anopheles > Anopheles ziemanni. Next base: position 86,876,331 of record NC_080706.1, read on the forward strand.
GATTTTGTTCCGTTTTATTTTGATTTTCATATTTCAGGTTATTCTACTGCAGCGCTTTGTTTCGGTTGAGTTATGGGTTTGTATTTATTTCCATCTAACGATACTGCGCACTTTTGTTGTTGATTTTGTTGAACTGTTTTATTCCCACTGTCTAGCTGTTTGTTATGTTACGTGTGTATAGGAAGCGGCTGAAAATCTATTAACTTTCGTTGGCATTTTGTATGCTTTAAGCCCATTTCGTTTTTTTTTGTTAGATTTATTTGATTATATGCCATTCTTTTATGTTTCATAGTACATTTATTTTTTAAATCTGTCGTTCGGTTTGCCATGTTTTGTTTTCCCTTGATTTGCATGAGTTCAGCAAACTCCATCAGTTAGTTGATCGGTAGCAATATTTAGAGGAACGAAACAAAAAAGATCATCACCAGTACTGAATCTGGTTTTAAACCGAATTGATATCCATGTTCTGCCATATCTAAATACCTTATCATCGATTTACTCCACGTAGAAGTGTATTCACTTGCACTATTCTGTGCATTAAATATCCTTCTCATCTTTTTTTCACCACATTTTAAACGGGTCGTCAATCCGGTGGAAAACAATGATAAGCCAACGAAACATAATTCTATTTTCGGGTCCTTTTAGGATGATCATCAAAAGGAAAATGTTTACGACCTTTCAGCTTGTCGTCGTTATCATCGGTTGAAGAGAAAATCGATGTAGGTGTGTTGTGTTTTGTTGTTGTTCTTACTTGCACCACCGCTACCGCCACCAGCCGCCCCAAAACCCCCACCGTGATGCCCATCGTGTTCGTTGGAGGGCCAGCAGCGTCGGATGACGGCAAAGTGGGTGGTTTGGAACTGGTTCGTCCGCTCGCAGCCCCGCTCCAGCGTGCCCGTCAAACAGTAGCCCATGTTGTAGTCGGCCAGACTAATGTTGGACGATAGGTAGAGCTGGGGATGGAAAATGATGAACATGAAAAATAAAAAAACAACCCTTACACGAAGGCGAGCCGTATAAGCAAACAAGGGTTAATTTAATGATACGGTCCCCGCGGTGTTGCGTGACATTCGAGATGGCGTATCATTGACCGATGGGTTGGTCCTGTGCAAATATTATCAACAATCCTTTATTGAAACCTTGCGAGAGCATGAATACACAACTTTATGTTTAACGACATCAGCGATGGCCAATATGAATAACGAATGTTTTCCATTGGGAAATGTTCCAAACATGAACTAATGGTGCTATTCGCTTAGAATAAAACATTGGTGGAGAAGTTGTTGTAATACCTTAAAGTCTGGATCCGGAACTCGCCTCTTGAAGGTTCCTACAATAAGGAGTGCACCATCGCCAGCAACGATCATTTTCCCATGCGTTGTTTGTCTGTAATTAGTATGAAATTAAACGAACTATTTAGATTGCAAGGAGTGAAAAATGTTTTAAATTTTCGGTTCACATATATTTTGGCATACATTTATCGTAATCTATGTAGACGATTGTGCTATCTTTTGTTGCATCTTTGTTTGGTTTAAATGCAAAACATGCAGTTGATTATTAGTTGAAGTTATTAAGAACTTTTTAAGGTTTTAATTCGTTTTGCAATCAATTTAAGAAATATAAAATTGCGGACCTTTCGTATGAAAAGTGATATTATTTTAAAACAATTTTAATACAACCCGGGTTTCAATAAATCTTACTTATCTAATCTAATTCACTGTTGTTTAAAATCTATAAAAATATTATCAATAAATCTAAACACACAAACAAGTTGATTCTAACAGAAGATAACCTTCTGTTGCTTCAGATTGGCCCGTTTTGATTTGTTGATTTATTCGCTTTGGTTTTCCAGCTTTCCCAAATTTCCCCGCGGCCGAGTTGAGTTGAATATCAAAGCAACCGAGCAGGCCTTGAAATGGAAAGTGTTTCCGGCGGGCTTCAAGAAAAACTTTCCGTCCCGCAGTTGGCAAGGGAAAAGCCGCTGCGGTGGGGCAGGCGTTTGCAGGAAGGATTTCCAAATGACTTGGTTTAATTTGTGAATGTTTTGCGCAGAATTATGACATAATTTCACAAGTTGTCGTAGCGCGACGCCGTTGCTTAGGGAAGGCAAATGAATGGCATGCCGGGTTCCCGCAAGCTTTCGGCTTGAGCGGGAGCCTTGAATAAACACCAAAGGCAAAGTGGTTGGCTGAGCAGAACCGGAGGAAAATAAAAACTGGAAACACCCAACACTCTGCGCCGCTCGTTGCGGTTTTTCCGACGACGACCAGAGCTTCGGCTGGCGTGGGTGTGGAAGCCAGATTTAAATTAGGTGGTTCGCCGCTCCAGGATTACCGTCTCCACAGCGACCGGCTCGGCAGCAGCGCAGTCCCGGGGCACGGCTAATGAGATGCTGTATTAAATTACTTGCTAAATTTAGTCCTCTCTTTTGAGGTTCTCGGTGGGTGCCCTTTTTCGGCGCTTAAGAATGAGCGGCGAGCCTGCCTTGCTTTTCTCGCCGTTGTCTTGGATACGCGCCTGCCTGGAACGCGTCAGTTTGGGTGGTTTCGGAAGATCGGATGCGAAGCCTCGTTGTTAATAGCTGCAAAGCGCGGACGGTTGGTGGTAAATTAAAACGGACACTCTTTCTAATAGCTGTTGACACTAGGGAAATGTATACGTCTTTAAGATAAAGAAGTTTACGCAGCGAATGAAAGATGAAAGCAGTTTGGCAAATCGCTGAAAGCTGAGATTAAGGTTACGTTTGAGGTGCCATAGTAGATTTATATGACGCGTAGGACAAGCTTAATTGTTTCGAAAATAGATTATATTCACCTTTGCAAATGACATTGAGTTCAAACAAGATTTTTTCTGATAAAACAGATACATCAACGCAACTTTGTTCGAGAATTTTAAACTGTTTTAGGGAAGTTTTGTAGTTCTCAATCTTGCTTTCATATCATTAAGTAGACTAATTATTTTTAGCTTTAAATAAGTCTGGTCTTTTAACTTTTTTATACCATTTGATTTTAAATCCCACAAAAGTAAGGTAACTTAATGGAAAATATTGCGTAGAGTTACACATAGATTTATAACTGATCATTCAAAAAGTCATACTTAAAAGTGCTGTCTTTTTTTGTAAAGAAATTACACAAAAACACAAACGGGCTTAAATTTAGCAGTCACTTACGCAGATAAAGATGTCAGTGCCGAACGAATTGAAATCCGAACAGCATCGAAACCTTTTTCCCAAACAGCTCTCAGGCGCGGCGGCAAAGGAAAACGTTTCTCCGTGGAAAAAAGGACCAGTCAGCCCCCGAGGGTATAATTTTCAACTTCCCGCAGCAAAAACACACATAAAGCTGTGTGTTCGTTTTTCTTTCGTTTCGTTGGAAACATCTCGGAACCGGACGGAGGATTGGCGAATCCTTGGTGGGGGAGGGGCGAAAGTAGACACATTTTCTCATAAATGGACGGCTCCTCATATACACACTCGCACGTAGGTTGCTTGAAAAACGCCAAACGACTCGTTTGGTCGATCGCCAGCAACGAATGGTTTCTGTCGTTTGTGTGTGCGTGTGTAGGAGTTTTTTTTTTTTGGTTTTGGCAAAATGCTTGGACTAGTTCCAATAACGTTTTATTTGTTCGGAAGCGTTTTTCCGTAGCATTCGTCGTTGCGTTTGTGGAAAGGCAGCTTTCCACACCCGCCGGAAGACTGACCTTTCGTGGGAATAAAACCTTCCCCGGGGCGGACCGGATGAAGCGGGAAAGGGAGAGAAAAGCGGACGATTTCGGTGAAAGGAAAACAAATATCGCTCCGGCCGTTCCCTGGCGGGCCATGACGACGATGAGGCCATGTCCTTTCCGCTTTGATGTGCAAGAAGCATCCTTTTTTCGCTTCATCCTTCGCCCAACGCCCCCGGACACCGCTCGCACCCCTTTTTCGCTCGAAGACTCTCCGGGCCAAATAGGTTGTTTTTATTGCAATTTTCTGTTTCTTGCTGGCCAAAATGCTGAAAGTCCTCGCCCGCTGGAGGCTTCCGACGAGCCATCACCGGCTTTCGTTCGATCGTTCCTTTTCAATTATTGTTATGGCCTTGTTTATGGCTCGGCACCGTTCTGTCATTCGGAAGCGATCTACGAGGCTGGTTTTACAACTAGGTTGAATTATCTTGTGAAGCGGTATGGGCCAAGTTTACTCGTAGAATAAACCAACGGATCAGAGTCTTCGTGGTTTCCCCCAGAAGAACCTCCGGGACTAACGAAATCGTTACATTTGATTAGTCTTGTCGAGAATAACGTGAAATTTACGTATTTATCCTTTTCTTTTCTTATCCGAAAGAACGTCAGAAGACACTCCCCATGTTGAAAATCGTTAAATTATCCTTCGCCTTGCCACGCGTTGGGCTGTAAAGTGAACATTTTAATTAGACGAATTGACACTTTCGTAATTTATTTCTGTTGATATTTCATACAACCTTCTGTGATTAAGGGACAGGGTTTTACCAAGAGAGGAATGAGATTTCTTGGAATTGAGCATTTCGTAGGGATCTGACAACGACATTAAACGATCGCAAACACGATAAGAGAACCTTCCTTCTAGTGAACTAGTATTTCGACTGGTTTGACTATCGTTAGTGCTTCATTTGAATGTTGTTTTCCTTTACTCGACTTCCTCGCATTTTCCATTTGGCACGTTACAAAAAGAGTCCTTCTTTCCCACTTTGGAAAATAATCAACTAAATGTAAATTTTATATCACTCATCAGCATCAGTGACATCGGCATTAGTGTTGACACTTTTCGCAATCACCGCCCGTCTGATAAATGAACGCCTTGCTGACGGAACGCGTCGAACGGGGAAATGGATTGAAATAAATTTAATGAATCCACGACGGATAAGTTTTATCACGTAGCGGTGGCAACAAGGAAAAGGAAAGCAGAGGAAACGTGTGGAAAGGGAAAGAGTAAAGATTGATTGTGCTAAAATTACACGAGAAAATGGATCATCCATCGAAGGGACACTTAGCTTGATTGGATGAATTACTTTCAGAGAATATTTGCGAAAGTATTTCATGAAAATTCAATTCCATCAACGCTTCCTCCATTTTATAAATGTCCCTGTTGTGTCGTTGTTTGACAATTTAAAATCAACCATCATTAATCTTCCATCGTAGGCCCCTTTAAGGTATTGTGCCAGCGTTATCCTTCAAATGGCTCCATAAAAACCTGACCAGGCAGGTCACAATCGCCAGCCAACATCAATTTCCACACTCATTGTTAACTCAATCACTGCCCGCCCGCGACCGAAGGAAAATCAACCACCAACGGCCACCGTGACAGGTCGTTAGGGTCAGACCTTCGGTGGCGAATGGAAAGATTACGCTGGTAATTAATTCAGGCACAACAAATTAAAACTTTGGCCACGTGCAGGTATTTACCAAAAAAAAAGCGAACACACAATTGGAAAGTGGAAACGGAAAATGAATCGTCTCACCGTTTTTTATTTCCAGCTAGCTCGACTCGGCGTGGAAAGATTTCGATGGCGCACTGGAACTAATTATCTGAAAAATTCTGCCCCCGATGGGAAAATGGCTGTTAGAGGGAAACGCTCACGCGACGCGCTTTCCATTACTAGCTGTTTTAATTTTGGGGCGGACCGCTGCCGGGAAAAACGCCAACGGTAAAAGCCTTCCATTGCATTTTTATGTCTTTCGAAGTATCCCTTTTTATGGTGTTTACTTTCACTTCCTCGCTTTTCCGCTTCCTTCAACACCGAACACCCCCGGAGGGAGAAAAGTCAACGGTGTGGTTGGCCATTATTTTATTCGCTTCCGAGCACTTCCACCAATGCAAGTCCCTGCTTCATTTCCTACTGCTGCTGCTGGTGTAAGAACTTCATTTGATTGCTCTCCGCTTTCGATGCGGATTTTGGAGAAGAAGTTCGTCTTCAGCGCGAAACCACCTCGGACCACCGGAGTGCCAAGAAGTCATTCTCATTAGATGCCCTAAGAAAATCTTTCCTCGACCTTTTGCGAGCACTTTGCCCAACGTCCAACGAAAGCAGAACAAACCTTACATTCCAAACCGAGCCTTTCGAAAGATCCAGTATTTGAATTGGAAAAAAGGTCCTTATTCGAGGTGCTTCAAACCGTCGGCTAGCGAAAGGAGTAACTTTCCCTTGGGCTCCCTTGGGAAAGGAGGCAAAGCGTCCCACCACAAAGGATAATTATCTCCATTACATAAACAAAAAGGGAAAACGGCCGTCCACGGGGGCAGACACCAAAGTTAACAGGGTGGAAAAATTGACATTCCACTGTCGAATCGAGTCAATGTTATGGACAAAAGGAAGTTGCCCATTACGGTGCCACTGTTTTGGGTTTCGGAGCTGGTCCTGTGACGGGGAAAAACCCCTACCCGGCGACACGATGGCGCCATGCTAAGCAAACACGGTCGGAAAGTATCCGAAACCTTGGGCCGTCCCATGGTTTGAACCCGACCCGGTTGAATTTAACTTTTTCCCCGAGCGGAACGACAAAAGCGGTCGCCTTCCGTTGGGGGAGGGGGGACGTGTTTGCCCCGCGGTGCCGGGAACGAGTTGTTGAATGTAGGAACCGAAACGGCGGAAGCACATACAAATATCGGAGGCGGGAAAGCCGAATTTCGGAAGACAAATTTGCCGATCCACAAATAAACCCAATCACTGCCCCGAAGGGTTTTGCGAGATAATCCGCTCCGCGGGTTCCGGGAAACCGACGGCGGCCGTTTCCCTTTGGAGATCGATGGCCATCCTCCCCCGCTCGGAAGCTGGGGAGAGTGAGAGAGAGGCTTACAAAGCTGACTTTCCGCTGGCCAGGGGTGGGGGGGAGGAAAACAAGTTGGCAGGAAAAAATATGGAAATGTGAAACGATTTGTCATTGCGACGGTATTATGCGGAGGATATCCTACTGGAGCCTTTTCTCCTTCCGTTCCGGCCATCCCATCCCCTTCTTTTGTAGAATATTGAATATGGGAGGAAAATATTAATCATCTTCGGCAAACATGGACAATGTATCGCCTAGATTGCGCCTGTAGCAACCGCTTTGGTGGCAGTAAATCTTGCGGCAGCTTAAACTGGGGCAGAGATTGCGGCGAAAGTGGGTCAGTGCACGATCGAATGGGTTAGACGTGAAAACTAAGCATGCATATAGAGAAGGATTTAGGGGGAAGGCATTTCTTCGTATTCGCAGCAGGGTATAAGAAAGTCTTTGAAAAAGTGGCTCGTAAGTAGTTTTTGTGTGCAACAGCAGTTTTTATGAGACCCAAATAGAAGTCTAGAAAACAAGGATGTCGCAAGACCTGGATGTTTCAAAATTATTGGTCAGCTACATGGGACGTGATTGTATAAGATCCTAAATTGTTATTTCAACTGTAAGCCTACGTTCCAATGATACTAACACAATGTTCATAGTGTGCTATTTTAGTAACAGAAACATAAATAAATCAACTAATATTTTTGAAAACTAAAACGAACTCATCGACAACATAAAATACCATTCCTAAAACAATGTAAGAATAGATTTTGATCAGTAGCTTTTAATTCTAGAGCGAAACAAATGATAAAATGATAAAAAGAGCATAAATTATTCATAGAGAGCACACTTCACTTATCGACCTTCTGAACCAAATCGTAGAAAGATTCCTATTTGGTACATATTTAGACTTTTGTTGTATCGTCTAGCCTAAAAAAAACTGAGCTATGTGTATTTATTTGTGAGATACACATGTGTTCCTATTAAGATTGTGTATTTGTTTTGACTGAATTACGACAACACAACCTTACATTTAGTTCACATCCCTAAAGCAGAAGAATTTCATTTCCATTTAGTTTACATCTGTGCAAACAGTGCACGTATTTTGGGAAGATTTCTTCACGACCAGAACACACAAGCAAAGTAAGTCAAGTTTATTGACTTCGTATGTTTGAGATCTTGCGAGTATTTGGATCTGGTCTCGTTCAGAGCAAGACTGAGTGGAATATCAAAAAATGGCCATCACCAGCAGAAGTGTTTGAAGACAACTGCAGATATTAGAAGATTGAATAAAATCGTAGAATTATAGCTGGAAATGATAGAGCTAACTTATTCACCTAATACTCCAACTTGATGACTTAATTAGATGGAGAATTGAAGGAAATCTGCGATTATCATGTGAGATGCATGAGCTCGGATTTTAACAATCTTTACATTTGTTCAAAGTAATAGATATTCATCATCAACTACACGAACGGGAATTGTAAAACTCTTTTTTTCTATTTTCTTAACACTTTGTTATTTTTCAAAAGTTTTTGTGTTTAATGATTTTAATTCTTGATGTTCTATTTTCCAGTATTTAGTGGTTTTAATTTAAGTTTTTCTTCGAGAGCAGTATTATTTCTATCTCGAAACATCATAATGGATTCCACCAGCGTCTTGTTGGACACCAACCAATAACGTATTATCAACACTGCTACCATCAACTCCCCCAGCTTCCATACCCAACATCCCCACGGAAGCGTACGGATGGAGCAGGAAAAATTGCACCCCGACGAGTGCTACACAAACACATCACCGTTGCGCACGCTCGAGAGGGCAATTTGTGACAATTGCAAGTGCCAAAACCCCGGAGCCCACAAAGAAGACCACCTAAGCTCGGCCGAACCGGTTCGACACTTGCCATCAGCCATCACCATCTCAAGCACTTCCGAAGGACGGAAAGCTAGAAAAAGAAAGAGTTGAGGCAAAAATAACTTCACGACTTTCGTGAACGACGTCCGTCGGCTGTCGGCTGTGTTGAGGAAGTCTTTTTTTCCTAGCCTCAAGTGTGCGCCGTATGTTCTGTTTGCTTTCGCTTTGCGACACGGAACGATAACCATCTGTGGACGGGACGAGCTTATTCTTCCTTTTTCATATGGTTTCCGTTCGCTTGTTAAGATCTCGGTTGGTGTTCTTCAACAGGCTCGTTGCTCGAATCGGAAGTTATCAAAACGAAGCACCTTCTAGCTCACTATCGTCGTGGTTTATTGAAGGTGTTCGACGTTGAGTGTGACTTTTTTATTCGACTGTTTAGTTTAATTGTCATGTCTGCGGGGGACCGGCCGATACCATTTTTTTAGTACCAGTTGCGTTCTTTGTACATGACGTTTTAAACTTCTTCATAGGGGAGTCGAAAGAAATTATGGGTTTGTTATATGTCACTTCTAAAAAGCGTACATCCTGACAACATCATAAAGTGCATATTATACTAGCATACAGTTCTGTTCACATCTCCTCCCCACAGTTTTGTCCTTGTCCTCTTCAAATGGAACAAATTGAACTCACACTTATCCTTGGTGACAATATAACAGCACTATGCCAAACATTGCCCTTATCCATACACCCTTCCTGAGCGCATCGTTGTGGCATGTTGCAGCAGGCGTCCGAGTACTTTCCATACAAACTAGTTCAAACGGTCATCGCCGGAACTCTCAACTGACACGTCCCCATGTTTTATTTCTTCATTTTCATTCGGAAAACTGTGTCACATCGACGGCAGCTGAGTGGGAGTGTGTTTGTGGGTGGCAAAAAGGAAAAAACAGCTTCCGTTGTCACCATTTCATATTTATGCAACGATGAAAACTGCCACAGTCGCATCTCCGCATGTTCCGCCAGCGGAACGTGTTGCGTGTGCAGCACAATTTTACGGCACAAAATTCAATAATTTATTGTCAACACTTGGCACGGAAATGGATACGGTGAGATGTTCTGTTGTCCGACATCGATACGGATCGGTGATGGACTTGGTGAGGTCGTGTTCGGGAGCACAATTTCACAAACTGTCCGAGTCGGACGGTTTGTTGCTTTCCCTCACTTGATCGATCCATAATTTGTAAACAAAACGTGTCGGAATGGCATTCCAGCAAACGCTTACTTACTTCCGAGAGCCGGCCACCTCCTCCACCACGCAGCGGTTCCTTCGCCAACGGCATGGCGCTATCGTCCAGTAGCTGGAAGCGGCACTGCGAGCCCATCCTTCTTCCGGGTACAGCAGAACCTGTGGAAGAGCAAACGAGACGTTCAAGATCCGTATCCGTTTTGTCGGCACGAGCATTAGTGCTGGATTAGTGACCCGAGCAGCACTGATGTGTAGTGTTTGTGCATGTGTGTGATTGAGCTAATTTTTGTTTGCCCTAGAATGAAACCGCCTTTCCGGCCTTCCGAGAGTGCGACTGTGTTGTGGTTCTAGAAAACTAAAACTAATAAAAACCGAAAACTCATGTACTTCAATGCTTCGTACTGCAGAACGGGACCGGTACAGTAACTACGTTATGAAGAAGGGAGGGAAAAAAATGCTACGAGTCATCCTTCAACCGGGCGCTAATCCTGAAAGCCCCTCCTAAAGGCTGGTGATAATGACGACGGGCTAAGTGAATTAGTCCCCCGAAAGACGCTCGGGCGGGGTAGGACCTTTTAAGCCGCGTTAATGTGGTTCATCGTGATAATGGAATTAAATTGAATACAAAGAAGCTAGAAGAGAACGTAAAATTTCAGTTTTGCCGCGTCAATGGTGGGGTGTGTTAGCGAGTTCTTTATTAAGTTTTTTGTTTCACAAAGATAGCTATAAATTAGTTCATACAAGATTTGAAACAAAACATGTTGGACATAAACTAAACTTGTACTTCTTTTATTTGCTTAAACAAGTATCTTAGTTCACCAACATGGTAGTGAAACTTCTATAAGCAAACTTGGATACTGAGCTAAAAACATGTTTAATACACTCTTACCATTCAAAATCAACAATTTTTTATTTTGTTCTTATAACAAGTGAGTATGTATAGCTTGTTACTTGAAATAATTGTATTTTATTTAGAAAACGAACACTATTTTATTGGTAAAATATTAAACCAAATGATGGGACTTATTCTGGTAAGTGAAAGGATGACAAACTTTATCTTTTGAGGAACCGAATTAAGAGAAGCCGAAACAACACTTAATCATGAATTTGTCAACTCCAAGGTTTTAGGATCAGGAAAAGTAAGAAAAAAGTTTAAGAACTGCTAAAAATAAACTACTTTGGTTCTCTTGAAGGTTCTTTTAAAATAATCTTTTAAATTAAAAAGAATTACATATTTTTTGGAAAATGGAAAACATATTATACATATGTTTTGGAAAATTTAAAAACGTAAAAGCTTCTGTAAATGTTACTACCTAATATAATTTGTATAGTAATAAAAATACGTATAAGAATATACCTTGTTCGGATAACCGTTGTATCGTAGCAATTTTTTACAGCACTTTCCCCGACTTTCGAAATATATTTCGGACGGGGGTCTCGCTGGCGCTCGATTGAGCACGCAGCATCCGACGTGAGTGGGTGACGCCGGCGGGTGGAAAAACGCCGATGCAAACGTCCGGTCACTGCCCTTGTCGATGGTGGCGATTGTGGCCGTGGTCGAGGCCTTGAAGTCCATCATCCGTCGCGAGCCTGGGACCTGGGTGGTCTGTAAAATAATAGGACACGTTTATAACAAAAGACAATAATCATTAAAGGGGCATACAAATGAAATGTGTTTTAAATGTTTATTGCATTAAGCATAAAGTAGGAAAATAGGACAATATATTCACAAACTTAAGGAGGGCACAATTGTTTCACATTTAAACACTATCTTATGCTACGGGACATATTAATGTTGCTTTGTCCGAAAGGTTTTCCTAGATCTTCCATTTAAACCGAAATGGCAGGCCTCCCATTTCCCACCGTACACATAGAAAATTGGATCAGCTCACCTGCTTCCCTGCTCGTAAAGATCCCATATGGATGGCCGGTGAAAATAGCCGGGATAATCCGGTACACTCGGAAAAGCTTTCGGGTTCGTGCCCGTGTGTGCCCTGGTTGCACACATACAGATTGAAAGGATGCAACGAACACAACGAACCGTGCACACGGTGCTTGCAGATAATTTTGCATTTAAATAAGTGATGCGCCACATCCGGGTGTGGGCTTCCACTTCCACTTTCATGCCCGTTCTTTGACCCACCTTCCTCTGATTCTATTTAGTTTAGCAACAGAAGTCGCATGTTTTGTGTGGAAAGACGGTGCTCAGGTTTAGCCACCGTTCTTGCATGGGAAAACATGGAAGGAAAACTATATAGAATCATCATATATTTAGCAGGCGGTTTGAGTTCAAAACACCAAAGGAAAATGGGAAATCTTTCCCGACAAGAACCTCCTAGTTGCAAGATAAATAAAAGTAATCTAAATATTTCTAGTGGTATAACCACAATTCATTTCTTTTTATTATACTATCCTGTATCTTTTACACTCGTCGTATTTTTACTTGTTTTTACAAGCGTAAATAAATACCACTTTTATAAAAAAAAACTGAACATTGGATTAACTTAATTTGGTATATTAGAGGGAAATTATTCGTTGTGAGAAAAAAACCTGTTTCATAAATAAAATGCTCCATCACAACGCTCCGTTTAATTACAAAAATGCATGAAAGCGCAGCGACAAGTTAATCCATTTCCCCCCGAGGGTGGGATTTTCATTTAATTAGCATAATTACACTCATTCAGCGTCCATTGGGAAATGGAATTCTCTTTGCCTTCGGGGAAGGGAAAGCACGAAGTGATAATGATGAATGCATAAGAACGTTTTCATCAAACGAACCAAATTGCTTCGTAAACGATTTGCAACCATTTATCATGCGCGATGCAACGCGGATTGGGCGGAAAAGTATGACAGATGAAGCGAACAGTATGACGATGAATGTAATCGCAAGCAGACTTTAACTCGGCGAAAATGTTATAATAATGATGATTGTTCGTAGATTGGTGCAAAATGAATAATAAATAGTTAAGTAATGAGTGAATCATTAGCAAGCCTTATATTTGAATTAAACAATATGTGTTATAATTGAGTTTAAACTGGTTTAAAAGCAAGATACAGATAGTAAAGTTGTAGAAATACCATTCTTCTTTTTTTGCGACTAGCAAAAAATAATATGTATTAAAAACTCTACCGGAGAAAAATCAATTTTCTATGCCAATATCGATGTTTTTTTTGGTTGAACCCCGCGAAAACCCAACATGAAACGCAAACTAACACTAAAAGCGTAAGGTTGATAAGCGATTGAACCACCATCGTGGCATCGTCCATCGTGCTGGAGGCGGTTTTTATGCTCTTCGTTCATTTATTATTTGTCATCGAAGGAAGATTTTTAATTAAAAATTTCTTGCTTCAGCACCACCGTCCGTTTCAGGACGTTCCCGATTACGAATGGAGGTTAGGAAACGCAACGAAAGCTATGTTCAGTGTCGATTGAAAATTCTGACAGAATGATTCAATCGATTCGTAGCTTCAGTTCAACGAGGAAAAGAAACTCGGAGTGTTGGAATATAGCGACAGGTTCAATTGAAAACCTAAAGAAAAAAGTGTGACATGATTTTCAAAGCAAACTGATATATTATTTCGTCTGTTCGTGGTGAAGGTGAGCAATGCTATTTAAGACCACGTTTATTGAGTTTATCAAATGAAAATATGGTTCTGCTTCATGTACATACCATCAAATGTTGTTGAAACAGAGAAGAGTCTGGTTTTGCAAAGAAGAGATGAGCAAGAAAAAAGAACTCGTGGCGTACGATGGAAAGCAAACGGTTTGATCGAAAAAGTTTTTCCTTTTCATCGAAAGCCAAACCAGGTCGGGTATGTGATGAAGCAATGTGGCAACCGTAAACCAAACCATTGCACCATTGTTGAACATTGAAGTTCCACCGTTTCCATGGAAACTTTTCGTATGTAAATGTCTGCGAGCGGTTTTTCGATCCGAAGTTCGATCTTTTCTTCCATTCAGCTCGAAGCGGGAAACTTTTCTCCCGTTTCGCTGCTTGGCTTTAAGTATCTCCCGGAAGGTAAATAAAATGATGGAGTTTTCCATTCGGTTTGCACGTAGTATTTTCATTGCAATGACGGGAAAAACTCCTGAGGAAACCTTGGAACTACTTGTGGCTTGTGACGGCATCGTATCGCTTCCTGACATTGTACGTCGTTTGGCCATGAAAGGCGATACTGACCCATTGAGCCTCACCGTATACAACTTGGCTTCTCCGCTTTCCGTTCCACTGTATATAAGATATTGGTTTTCATGTTTAAAGATGCTTTTGACTGATAAAATTTGTTACGGGACGTTGATGAAGCTTAGTTTTAGAGCGAGCATTGAAATTGAGAGACAAGGAAAACTTAGGATTGATGGATTAACCCCTTAGCCCTAAGGTATTGAATGAACCCACGGAAAATTTAGAATGTTGTCTCAAGGGTCCCCCCTTGCGTTTTGGCAAGATGCCAAGCAAACAACATCAGCGGATCTCAGCTTCACAACGACGGTTCGGAGCGACGAACCGGTAATCAGCAGTCGACAAGACGTCATCATTAATTTTGTTTAATGTGCTACCGTGTTCATGCTGCGGCTTCCGGTTGGCCATCGCGTTGGCTTGGCCGCCCGGAGGCTGCTAGATTACACACATGAATTATGGCCATCAGATAGCTATTATTTTCCATCACATGTCTTCATCGTGACAATGGTTTCGTCGGTCTCCGGTGAGCCAGCCCCCTTTCTCGCCCGACCCAGGGGTCGGTGCGCCCGGATTTTCACCATTCTAACACCCGAGCCGGGGATAATTTATAAGCCACCTAGGCGGACATCGGACCTACTCCTCAGCAAACGGTTGGAAACTTTGGTGAATAATGCCCGAGGCCCGGGTGGAGTTGGGTCGAGTGGTGCCCTGCGAGAAGGATGTTCTGGTAGCCTGGTCTCCTTCAGCGATAACGAAGAGGTTTGTGGGGGCGTGTATGTATGTGTGTATGTTTGTTGGCAAGACTATAAATATCTTGCCGTGTGTAAACTCATAACCGAGCCGTTTGTTGACGCATCGTTGCCTTTTCACCAGCGATACTGCTTACGAGGAGTTTATTGGAGTGATGGGATTGGGATCGTCTTGCATCAGAGTAGAGGATCAATTTCTTGTAGGATTTTACGCTACAAAACCATCGGAATAACATTTACATCGTTAATCGTTAGCTTAAGAAAACCATATTTAAAGTCAAAAATATTAAACGGCATAATTTGAAGTGAGCCAATATTTTTTGTATATTTCTTAAAATGTGTAAGATAATTTAAACTAAGGAATATGCAAATGATTATACTAACAGCAACTTGTTAACAAAACTGTAAAAATCTGCTATGGATGATTGATATTCAGGAATAGCAAAAGTGTAGGATGAAATTTTGCCGATCCTGGGAAAATAAGTTGATTAGCTTACATTCGTTACAATACAACTACCAGGAACAAAGTTATGCACGGCACTTGAATTCAATTATTCGAGGCTAATAGCTTTTTGCTTCAGCCCTCCAGTTCCCACCCTAAAAGATCCCCAACTTCACCGCCCCCTTCCTATGTCCAGCAATAATTGACTTACGTTGCAAAATTCTTCCTCATCAAGATATTAGTAAACTAGCTTCGATCCGTACACAAGTGGCTTGGCTCAACTCACCGGGCAGCAACTAACACGGCTTACCCTTACGGACCTGGGAAACTCTGTGTGTGTGGAGTCTATTTTCCTACCAGTGGACAGCTTTCCCCCCCTTCCACATAAGCCACGTTCACGGTTGCGTCGATAATAACAGATAAGCGTCTGGGAGCGCTGACCCAAAAACTGCGTTGACGAAGGTTCTCGACGGATCAGGCGTTCGGAAAACTTTCCCCGCGCGACAAAATGCGAAGGTAAACGCCCGGGAGCCTTCTGGTCGCTGAAGGAAATCACTTCATTCGTGGCGCCCCCCCCAGGCCTGTCGTAACGTTATCCGTTTTGCGGAGAAGAAGCAGCTCGAAAGACTAACTTTTCCTCACGGTGGATGGAATAATTTCCGCCCGAGTGGGCAATCATCCGCACGCTAGACAGTCGAAAGAAAAGGCCTATTTTTAGCAATAAATATTGATCGATTGGAAAATAAATTGGACCCACAATTAACCGGGCTTGCCGCAGAGAAGTGGTGGGAAGTCGGTAAAGTCCGTTAATCCGTGGTTTCCATTGCGGATATGGTCGTAGTTTATCTCTTCTCTAGATTTTTAAGAGGTTAGTTTTTTTCATATCATTTCTAGCCATCTACATTAATATTTAGTCAATGTGAAGTATTTTCAAACGATTTATTCTTCACAATTGTCTCTCTAAATACAGACAACCAAATTGAAGAGTGTTTCTTTGTTCAAAATTGATTTTTATTTTTCTTTTATGCCTTTAACTCTTGCTCCAGCTGTGTCTTTTAAAACATACAAGAACAGATTTAAAGGCTTTCTCTCGCAACCTAACACAATTTAGAAACTTCCCTAGCTTTTCTGGCTTGAATCCTCCCAACTCCATGCGGCAAAAGACGACACGAAACGATAAGAGTGAAAATAATTGCTTTCCCAGTATGTCCTATCGAGTGGCCCGAAAGCGACTACGCCGAATTTGGTCACCATCCGAGCTCGCCTTTCGACGGAAAGAGTCTGTTTCTTTTGCCGGCAGGAAAATATTGCCTTCGCAGAGGATGGCAGATTTAAAAATAACACTGTTACAGCGGACTGTTTTATTGGCAGGCACGAATCGTCCACTCGCCACCGGATAGAACGGACGCTGGAAGTAATCTGCAGAAGAATATTGACTTCACGCTTCGTTCGGTGGGTCTTTTGCCTTTGATCGAAACCCCAAAATCGAACACAAGCGGAAGGTCACAAATCGTGGCACTTGTAGAAACGGCGTTGCAATCGTGGTCTCACTTGGAGGTCGAATTTATCTTGCCATCTTTTAATCGCTTTATTGGCTTAGTTTATTTTGCCAGGAAAAATATGGATCTCTTTTAGAAAAATGATATATGGTGTTGTTTAATTCTTAGTCACATTAAGTTTACATTTAGGAAAGTACGGTTCTTTTAACCATGGTTTTTAAAAAGAACAGAGCAACCGAAATATAATTGAATTATTAAACTTTTCAAGCAATTTTATTTGATAAGTCTACTCAAAACCGTTGTGCTAATAGTTCACAGTTTTCCAATTGTCTCCTGTATGGCATTTAATTAATCTTCAATAAGACCACCATTGAAGGCCCCCTAATGAAAAGCTATTCGTTCCGACGGATTCCGCCTCTCAAATACCTCCCTTAATTCAGACAAATTGGTTCTTTCATGCCATGTTCACAGGCCTTCCGGCAGCATTGTACCTCGAGTATCTTCGATGAAAAACACCGATACGCCTTCGGACACCCGCGGTGTATCAGCTGGCCTACATCGGCGCAGCTGTAGCTTCCGGCACTCGTTGTTCCATCATGGTGGTGGTTTTTATCTTTCGCGTCAAAACGAGGGCACGCGAGCCTGTCCGTGTACCTGTCCTCGGGCCCATCCGGTGACATCAGGCAAAAGCCACCACGCTGGAAGGTGCGCGTAGCACGAAAAACTACCGTTCGCTACCGTGAATTACCGGCAAGGTTGCCTTTAGGGCATCGGGGAGATGGAGTCCCTGCTGTGGGGAGGGTGGATATTCTCACGGAACCTTTACGAAGACTCGCGGCTGTCGACCTCCGACCCGGCGGGCGACTAAGCGACATCGGACATCCTTTAATCAAATTATTCATTATCATTTGCTTAGATTTCGCTTCCACATCGGATCTGCCAACTGCCGGATGGCCTCCGAGCGAGCCTCCAAAAAGGGATCCTTTCGACCAACTTCGCTGTGACAAAGGACCTACGCAAGGACGACGACTCGCCCGGGAATGCCTGGCGGCGCTTACTCGCTCCGGCCAGGTATGGAAGGCTCTAATTGGTGGGGCTGGTACACGCTGACAACGGTCCAACACGACCTCGCGGTGGAAAAGTCCAACGAACGAACGGTCGAATGAACCGACGCTAAGCTGGTCGGTTTGATGGACCGGCCGACGTGCGCCGTCCGTTCGCAGCAAGATGGTATGCCGGGTTTTCCCCAGGAGCCCTTTTAAAATATCGTCGGTAGGATGGAATTTGATTTGCCGCCGGTTGGCCGTTAGTGGTAAAGGACTACGGCTCTGGATGCAGTTCTTTACATGATCATTACCACCGCGGACGTCACCGACCGTCGCTGTCGGCGTTACGATAACATTACAAAAGCAAACCCATGTCCAGGGGAGGTCCATGAGGTACATTACCATCCGGCATAATTCGGATAGACGATGTAGTCAAAGTTTTAGAAACATGTTCGCGTGTAATCCGCAACTAGCGTACGAAAGTTTCGTTCGCTATGGAAGAGGTGAGTTCGGTTTGCGTTTCTACTGCCTTTTGGAGGTTAGTCTAGTTAAACACAGATAGTTACTGTTATGTCTTTTGAAATGTTGTTAAACGAACTAAATATATGTAATTGTGTAACAGACGAACAGTAAAAGGGAAGTAGACTGATTTTCAAGTTATCTTGAAAATACTTTTTAATTGAAAATTGAATTAATTTAAAAAATTAAGAGTAAAATAGTTCCACTCCGAGACTCGTAGCGATCGGACGCTCTTTTACGAAGCAGAGCAAATAGTTTATCTCCGCAAAATAGAGCAAGCCTAACAATGGCAGCTTTGAGAAGTACCCTTCGGGTGGACTTCTCAAAGATTCCTAAAAGGCCTCCCGTGATGGAGGCAACGACCTTCGTGATGACAAAGCTGGGTCTTACCAGCAACAACATCAGCTCAATCCGGATGAAGCCAGCGACATCCGCAATGTTTATCCGTGTGAAGGAGCAGAGCCTCGCTCTAAGAACCGTCGAGCAGAACGACGGAAAGCACTCGCTAGAATGCGACGGGAAGCATTTCCCGATCCCGATCACCATGGTCGACAACTCCGTGGTCGTGAAAGTCCACGACTTGTCTGAAGATGTTTCAGACAAGACAATCTCGGATTTCTTCTCCCGCTACGGAGAGGTGCGCGCGATTCGAACCGGCGTTTGGGCAAAACCTTATCCATGCGCCGGAATCCCGGACGGATACCGCTATGTGACAGCGGTTATCACAAAGCCGGTGCCTTCGTACGTCACTATCGGAGGTGAAGAAACAATGGTGACCTACCGGGGCCAGCACCAAACGTGTCGTACCTGTGGGCTTTCGGTGCACCATGGCATGACCTGCACCCAAGGCAGGAAACTAGTTGCTCAAAAGGCAAGTGTGAACGAGAGATTATCGTACGCGTCTGCCCTGCAAAGTTCAGCAACATCAACGACACGCGCATCTGCACCGGTTGCACCTCCAAAAAGCGTCCCGGCGAGCGCACCGTCCGTCCCGGTGCGTACACCAACCTACCCAGAGAGCGCACCGGCCATCCCGGCGAGCGCACCGGCCGTCCCGGCGAGTGCACCGGCCGTCCCGGCGAGTGCACCGATCATCCCGGTGAGCACATCAACCGTCCTGGCGCGCACACCGACCGTCACGGAGGTCGCACCGGCCGTCCCGGCATCATCACCAAGAACGCCTACAACGTTGCCAAGCGACTCGATAGGCGTAGTAAATACGGCACCGGGTGCTATAACTAAGCCCGTCGTCTCCAGTCTGCTGCGAGCAAGTTCGCTGAACTTGACATCTGGCGCCAAAATCCATCAAGCTTCAAGATCGGCAGCAACATCGGAGGCCGACTCGGACATGGAAACGGAGCAGTGCCAGGTTTCGTCGCTGCCTTTCCTCGCCCCTCGCATTCCCTCTCCTACTCCTTCCACATCATCCGTGCTGGTGACAGGTAAGAGAAGATCGGACGAGACGGTAGAGACAGACGGACCGGGAGTTCGGACGGAGGCACCGCCCAAGCGCAAGCCTGGCCGTCCCCCCAAAAACCCTGGGCTGCAAAAACCCCTGACACAAGACCCGAAGCCGACAGAACGAGACTCGCGCTAATTTGGTTGAGATGGATGAATCGCTGAAATCGATCATTTTCGCATCGATTAATATCAATGCGATCTCCAACTCGACTAAATTAGATGCTTTACGGAGCTTCCTGCGGAATATTGACGCTGACGTTGTATTCTTGCAGGAGGTTTATGACTCTGACTTGACGCTCCCTGGGTACAATATTGTAACGAACGTTGACCACACAAGGAGAGGTACTGCGATCGCTATTCGCGAACCGATAAAATTTTCTCACGTAGAACGCAGTTTGGATTCACGTCTCATCTGCGTTCGGCTTGAGAATAATTCCACATTATGCAACATCTATGCTCCGTCAGGAACGCAGCGTAGAGCGGAGCGGGAACTGTTCTTCAACCAGACGATAGCCTACTACCTGCGGAATGTACCAGGACCGGTCATTCTGGCAGGGGACTTCAACTGTGTGTTGAAGTCCAAGGACGCTACCGGTGGAGGGAGTCAGAGCCTTGCTTTACAAAACGTTGTGGATGGATTAGCTTTGTGTGACAGCTGGGAGGCCATCAGAGGAAACGATGTTGAGTTCTCCTACATCACACGTGGTTCCGGTTCGCGAATCGATCGCTGTTACGTCTCCAAGACTATGAACGACCAACTGCGTAACACGCATATGCACTTGGTGTCGTTCTCAGACCACAAGGCACTTACGGTACGTCTCTGCCTTCCGAACATACCTGACGCGCGACGAAATGGCTATTGGCAACTACGGCCACATATTTTGACAGCCGAAAATATAGATGATTTTAGGGGCAAGTGGAATTATTGGACAAGACAACGAAGGAACTATGGTTCCTGGATGGAATGGTGGATTTGTTTCGCCAAACCAAAAATTAAATCGTTTTTCCGTTGGAAAACGAACCAAAAATACTCCAACTTCCGCTTGCTTCATAACATCCTCTACGCGGAGTTAAGGTCCTCATATGATCGGTATTTGGCAGATCCTAGTGAGCTGTCTAATATTAATCGTATAAAAGGGGAAATGCTCCTCCTTCAGAGGCGTTTCTCTGAGGACTTTGCTCAAATAAACGAAACGAGAGTAAGTGGTGAAAAAGTTTCCACTTTTCAGCTTGGAGAACGAAGGCAGGGTCGTACCGTGATTTCAAGCCTAAGAACTGACGATGACGTTATTATAGACAACCCTGACGAACTGTTGAACTATGTTCAGACGTACTACAGGGACCTGTACTCCGACGAATCGACGTACCCTGACCTGTCTTTTGCATGTCACCGTGCAATTCCCGAGGATTGTCAAACCAACAACGGTTGCATGGATGAAATTACCGTGAGTGAAATCCTTCATGCAATTGAAAAATCGAAACCTCGGAAGTCACCTGGTCCTGATGGAATCCCAATAGAGTTTTATCTACGGACATTTGAGGTCATTTGGAAAGAACTAGTATTAGTTCTCAACGAAGCCCTCAATGGCCATATTCCGGAGAGTTTCGTTAATGGGGTCATTGTCCTCGGAAGAAAGAAGGGTGATGGGTGCACGTTATCCTCCTACCGCCCGATCTCTCTCCTTAACACGGATTACAAACTCCTCTCGAGGATATTGAGGATTCGGCTTGGAAGAATTATGGATAAGTGGCAGGTGATATCACCGGCGCAGAAATGCAGCAACAAGCCCGCCAATATTTTCCAGGCCGTACTCTCTGTTAAGGAGAGAATCATAGATCTAAAGCGGAGGAGGAAGTGTGGAAAGCTCGTCTCCTTCGATCTTTCGCAGGCGTTTGACCGTGTTGATAGGGGCTTTCTGTTTGAATCGATGGTCTCCTTGGGTTTCAATCCGGATCTCGTCTGCCTTTTGAGGAAAATTGGAGAACAGTCCTCTTCTCGTGTCCTTGTGAACGGATCTCTATCCTCTTCCTTTCCTATCCAACGTTCCGTGCGGCAAGGAGATCCCTTGTCAATGCACTTGTTTATCCTATACCTTCATCCCCTCATCACTAGAATCGAAGGTATTTGCTGCGATCCGGATGACCTGGTCAATGCTTATGCTGACGATGTCTCAGTGGTGAGTACGTCCCCTTCCAAAATTGAGCGAGTGAGAGCGGCAATCGAGGCTTTTGGTGTCTGCTCTGGTGCCAAACTAAATGTCCACAAGACTCTGGCTTTGGATATTGGAGCGGTATCAGACGGGCACCGGCTCTTAATACCATGGCTGCACACTGTGGAGCGCCTGCGGCTGCTTGGAATCCTTTTTTCCAACAACATTCGGGAAGCAGCCGGTCACAACTGGGACCTGGTGATCAACCAATTTCGTCGGCTGGTGTGGTTACACAGGGTGAGAGACCTGAACCTTATGCAGAAAGTGGTTCTGCTCAACACCTTCTTGCTGCCGAAGCTGTGGTTCGTTGCGTCGGTTGTTGGTGCACGCGCAATGGACACAGCCAAGGTAACTAGCCTGGTAGGGTCTCTCCTTTGGAGCGGTGCTGGCGGAATACGGATCCCACTCCAACAACTGGCGCTGCCCCGAAACCGTGGGGGACTCAACCTCCACATCCCAGCTGTGACGACTATAGCCCTGTTGACCAACCGGTATGTGGTGGAACAGGAGTACCTGCGGATTGGTGCGGACCACATACAATACGCTGACAACCCGCCTGACATTGCAGCCATCCCATCAACATATCCATGCCTTCGGAGTGTTGTCCAGATACTCGCATACGTTCCCTCCCCTCTTAAGCAACACCCGTCCACTAGAGCGTTTCGCAAGACGCTAGTGCAACGTTTCCCAAATCCCAAAATCCAGGAACAGTTTCAAAATGTTGTCTGGAAGATGGTATGGAAGAACATCCATTCTCCGAAGTTGTCATCGGAGCAGCGGTCGGCACTTTACCTTGTCGTGAACGGCAAGGTCCCACATGGCGATCTGCTAATGCGGATGGGACGCGCATCCTCATCGTCCTGTATGTTTTGTGTTGAATGTGACACCCTGGAACATAGGTTCACCTCTTGCACTCGCGTTATTGCCGCCTGGGACCTGCTGCAGCAGTGCATCAGGAATGAAGCTCCAGGGTGTCAGTGCTCGTTTCAATGTCTCCGTTTTCCAGTACTCCGCGGAATGAGTACTGCGCAACGAGTAAAAGTGCTTCGTCTGTATGCAAACTACATCATCCATATCATTGGAAACAATGATACTGCGATCGATCTAGCTGTCCTTAAATGTACATTGTTTCTTTGACACTATTGTAAAGACCATATTTATAAGCAAGTAAACTATTTTATAAATAAATAGTATGTTTTATAAAAAAAAAAAATAAAGGGAGTTGCAGGTAATGTCAAGAGGCACTTTTTTCAACACCAAAAATATATTGATACAAAGTAACTATAAAAGCTTAAAATAAAGCTTAGAAAAAAACCAAAAAGAAAATACATATTTGGAAATGACACTATTAAAAATCATTGGGGTAGAATAAATCTTAAAACAACTTATAATTTGGATTTTATTACCATTTGAATCGTAAAGAAAACTACAAATTTAAGTTCAAAACATTAAGGGAAACAAAACGTTTTGAAGTTTGGAGCTTCTGAAATTTAAAAATATTCTCATCCTTTTTGCTCTTTTGGTAACATTTATAAGCGTTCTTCAAAGTAAATGAGATTCAGTTCTGTTTTAAAGCAATTAAAAAGTAATAATCACATTTAAGCTTTTTTATTTCAAATCGAGAGGTAGGGATCTTTTAAATTACAATTGCTAGAGAATTGTAAAGCATAATATTTGTAGATTTTTATGTGATTTCTAAGAATTTTGAAATGATTATTTTAGATCTTAATATAAAGTACATATTACAAACAGATTTAGTATAAATTTTATGCAAATATGAGAAAAAGTGGAATGAAGAAGTTGTTGTAAAAGTTAGAATAAATGTTGACATTTTTTTTTTAATGATCCCTATTCCCAACATGTTGATAAAAACGATGACAATCTCTGCAATTGAGGTTCAAAACATAGAATTGCGCGAACTCCTAACTTGTATCAACGAAATTATACAGTCAAGTGAAAGTGGATTTGTTTACCTTCTTACATTTCAAACATTAACAAACAGATTACTACAATTTGCTGGCGATTCTCCGTTTCGCGTTGACATGGAAACATGATGAGTTTGAACAGCGCAAGACTCGCAATGAAAACGAGAGCCGATGACAATGTTGACCGAAATCAAATTACAGCACGACGTGTAGCAAAACAACGAACGTAACGGCAAATTCATCGCAGTCAGGAAATGTGATTTTGGAACCGTTTCGATTTGCTCGCCATGCCACATTTCGAACGCGTATTTCTGCTAGCGCTTTCCAATTGCAAACAGAGTGACATCGATGGCACTAGAAATGAAGGGAGACTGTCTAACCGAGAGAGGAATGGTGGCATTTGTTTTTACAAGAATTGTGATGTGTATCCTTATTAAAGCAACTTTCGTTAAATCCATCCCCTTTAGTGGATCTGCTGTGGGTTTTTTCCTTCTTCTTCGGGTGTTTCGTCACCGAGCCGTAAACAACTCCTGCAGCTGTCTAATAGGGAATTGTTTGTGTCGGAACACGAAACGCAAGGCGAAAAACAAAAAAAGGAAAAGCCGAATGCCTACAACACTGTGGTGAACATTGTAAGGGCTGGGAAACGACAGACAGGCGACCCCCTCGTCCTGGCACGCCACCGACCACCCAGTGTTCACCACCACCTTGGAAATGTTTTCACGTTCGAACAATTTCCTTCATCGAAATAGAATCCGCACGAAATGAAATAGCTTTCCCACCTTGTACGACTTGCCGATCGGGCAATTTCGAGGCCAAACACGACAACGGGGCCCGTGTCGAGGTGTTTTTTTTTCTCTCCATCGCAGGGAAAACTAATTTTAAATTTCGCTTCGCCAGGACGCAGACAAATGGTTGCGATGAAAGTGTGAGGCACGTGGAATATTTTCGCTGCTTGTATCGAACCGAGCGTCGATCCAGATTTGATGATTTTGTGTTTTTTTTTCTCCGCCCTCCCGATCGGCCCTTCGGCAGGATTCACAGTTTATAAATAGAGCGAAACAAAGCGACCTTCATGATGATGTTTCCGAATCATGCTTGCGCCCTACGATTCCCGGTGTTCGCAAATGCGTTTGTTGTTGGTTAATAAAGGCCTTCGTTTGGGTCCATTTTAGCTTTCGCTTAGCGTCGTCCTTCTTCGAGGGATTTCTTTTTCGGGGCTCGGTACGCCCACAAGCGGTCTAAATAAACTGCCAAGCCACTCCAGCCTCCAGGTCCCGCGGTGCCGCTAAGTCAACCGGAATCGGTCGAAAAGAAAAACTGATGCCAGAATTTCACTAATCTAAATTCCTCCGTGGAAATACGCTTGACCACCGCACCGGAGCGCCTGAGGTAAAACAGTGAAACATGGTACCAGCCGACCGAGAGGAAAATAAAAGTTTTCCCCGAACCTTCCACCTACTCCCCCCAAGCAACGGTCAGCTAAACCGATGAAAAAATAAATAAATAAATAAAATGAGAAAAAAGTTTTTCCCGCTCATTATACCGCACCTTTCGGCGGTGCGGGGGATGGAATTCGGGATAAATTTACTGAACTTTCTCCATTTATTGTTCTTCTGCAGTTACGGTGGGCGATACTTTTGTGGAAGGTTCAGAAATATGACCTGCAACGGTTTATGGCTCGCACAAAAGAAGGCACGCGGGGGGGAACGGATCGTACAGGGATGCAGAAGGAGTCTTACATCGGTTTTTAAGTCGGCAAAAAGCAAGATAAGCACAGGAAAGTAGCTTTCTTTGGCAGGTAAACAGCAACAAATGCACAGTTCTTTCTACTTTGTATTCATTCATGTTTTCCCTCATTGCCAATTGAAGATTTTGTTTTTATTTTGATTTTTATCACGTTTACAGTTCGATTACAGTTCGCATTCAAAGTTCGCGAATGTCTATAAGATATTAAATATTTTTTATCGATTAAATTTTAATTAGATAAGAGCATTATTTTTTCTCATTATACGACAATTTAATAGTTGTTTTTGGTACTTTAAACACTCGTTTCTTATTTTTCCTTTCATGCAGCATAATTTTCACAACTATACTTTTGTTTGATTTTAGCGATAAAATATCAAACCATTAATTAATTTTAACAACTAAATTTCAACTGACCTTAGGCTTAAATAGCCTACAATTATGCCATTTGTATTTAATGAACTTTTTCGATTGAGCGGAGTAGAACAACTTTACATAGAAATGTATAAAATGCCGCCTTTAGTTTCACATACATGTGTTTCCAGACTTCAAGAGCGTAACTCATCAATAGTATCCATAATAGAAAAATTATATAAATTAAGCGAAAAAATAATGCCATTAGCTAAACATAAAAATACCAAACGAATGAATCTTGATTGTTAGTTAAAGAAGATATTCTTACCACACAATCACACCAAACAGGATGACATCCGGAGAAGACGTTTCCGGTACGCCTTAGGCCTTACTGCTGTTTCATGGAAAATTCAAATATTCCGATGCACGTGATTCATTTTTAAGCACTTTAATTCAGCGTTCAACACGGTTTTTTTTCGAAACACACTTCCTACCACTGCGTGATTTGTATCTGTTAACCTTAAATCATCTAACATCGGGGGAGAAAAAATACGACACGAATGATGATGAAACACTTTAATTTCAGCCAATACCACCATGCACCCCGAATGCAAATGATCTTTCTACGTTGTTTTTCCGGCAGAAGGGGAGGTGGAAAATTCGCTCACTCACGCCCGAACGCAACTTGTACCCGAAAACGAACACCAACCCTATGCGAGCCTAGACTATTTGCCTAAACCGTGCAACGGCGGCAAATCCTCCACAATTTATCTTCCACGCTAGGCGCACGTAAACATACCGTGTACACACACTCCCACGTAAAAACATACACAAACAAGCGCACGCACATACGTAGCTTCGGGCGTAAAACACGGGATAAAACTTTACTCCGCAGCACTAAACTAAACTTTTACGCACCGCACGGCAGCGCTTGGAGTGGAACCGGAATTGATATGCTACCGGCATTTCCCGGTCTTCCCGGTCGAGTAGCGTGCAACTAGCGCACACAAACACACACACACACTCCGTCACATACATATACGTGCTTCAGATAGTGTACACCCACAGTACACATACACACAGTTTTGGAAATCATCCTTCGACAGGAAAACCCATACAGCGAACGGAATAAAGGATTCGGTAACGCAGTAGGCGGAAAGGAAAATGGATAAAGTTACTCGGGTGGGATAGAAGGATACAGAAAGGGAAGGGAGCGGGGGTGGCGAAAACATCCAAGTGCGGGAAAAATCAACCGATGAAAACAAATACTCTCGTACCGAGACGCTACGGACAAAACAGAGGGAAATGGAAAAACGGAAGAAAGGTTTGGAACGAAACGGGGAGGGTGGAAAATCTGACGCCAACTAACAGGAAAGAAAAAAGGGGAAACATTTCCACTCCCTTTTGTAATTTCCTTTCTTTGTCGGGGAAGATTTTCCCATGCGTTTTGCGAACCTTTTTTCCACTCGCACGTTGCTTGAAAAGAAGCAACGAAGACAACTCATTCCGCGGGCCCCTTATGGGAGGGAAAATTGTGGAAAATTCGATGTCGCCAGGGAAAGTCTGCCAGACGACGGTTAAGGTTGCCGCGAACGTTCTCCACCCCCCCAGTGGTTCCCCGGTTGTCGATACTCGAGCTCGCAGATGATAAGGATGTGTCTTGAAAGATGGCGCGAGTTCTCGTTACGGCGAGTCCTTGATGATTTATGGTTCGTTCACCCCTTCCGGTTGTGTTTTTTTTTATTGCGTTCCGTGCCGTCGGTTGTTGTTGGTGAAAAATCGAACAATCACCGCCAAGGACACTGCTTATTGTTTACACTGTGAGTCCTCGTCGAGTTAAGTGATGGTACGCAAGGACGACGACGACGACGAACGTTGTTACCGTAACGACCTCAAGTGCAACACTAATCAGACGCGCACCGAAAGCATCCTCTTTTGTATCCTCGATGGCAACGTTGAACCAAGCCGTGGCCGTGGTCTCGCCCTCCAACCAACCAATTCCGGCCGGGACATTACCGGAAGCGATAAAAACACGCCAGCACACTCTCCTCTAATCCTTTGGCGTGTTTTCCCGTGGAGCCGTGGAGCGTTCGTTTTTAATATCCTTTCCGTGCAGGCGTACGGAAGGATTGGGCCACTGGTCCCCGGGGGATGGGGGAAGGATAATTACTAACACCACTCCGGATGGTCTGATGCTGGCCGCCTCCGTCCCGGAACTCACACCACCACAGGCCGTCCACTGGAGCCGCCAACACGACGCCCCGTTGCGATTCCCTAGCGACCGAGGAATCACCACCAATCCCTCCTCCAGTCTAGTGTCCCTTGCCTTTCCGGATGTGTGTGTTTCCACCCACTTCCCCGCGCAGCTACCTTCGTTTGTGGCGTCCCGGAAGTGGACGGGGTTCGTCACACCACGCCACCACACATACACCGAAAGGAGAACCGAACCGAACGAACCGACTCGCCAACGTTCCACCGGGCAACTGACAGGACGTGCGATGGTCCTGTCACTTTGGGTTGGAACAGCCGACCGAAACACACATGTCCCGAGCCGAACTGGTTTTGCCTGCAGGCCTGAATGAAGCGTACCGTCGGGTTGGTTTTCCCGCTTCGGGTCGCGCACGCGCCGCTGGGTGGAATGGAAAATTCCCCTACGCGCGTGTTGCCACTCCGTACGCGAGGCGTTCTTTGTTGATGCTCTTTTTTGTTGCCCTTCTTTCTTAACATCTCTTTTTCCTGTACCCCTTTCCAGACGCGTGTCGTCGCGCTCCGGTTAAGACAGATGGCGATGGGAAACCGGCAGAAAGCAGATGATTCGGTTGTTCACGATGAACACGTTCAATGCGAACGTGTCCAAGGATAAGGGACTAGAAGGGACAACATTGCTGCTTGGTTTTTGCGATTTTAAAGATATCTACAGTGTACCATCTGTTTATAATTTTTCTTGGATTGTTGCTTATCGACTATAAGTTTTTTACAGAAAACTTAACCGTATTTATTTAAGTCGCGTGTTTCAGAAAAGAAATGAAACTGATTAACTTTTCTTGAAATGGAAATAGAACTTTGCTAAAGAATTGTGCTGAACTGATTCGTAAAAGGTATGGTTAGATCAGTTCAAACTATGACGGCTCTTTTCACCACAAGATTATAAGAGTTTTTTACTTGAACGAAGTTTATTTTAGCATTTCATATATATTTTTAATAGATGGTTTGTATGTTCCACTCCAGAAGTTACATAAAATAGATGAGATGAGTTTATGCGGTTCTATCATTGACAGATTAAAATTTCAACCCGATAAAATTTATCTTCAACTCAACCAGAGAGTTAATTTCTAGTTGTGAGTGATATTACATAGAATATTTTGCTAATGATACACGAATATTACATCTCAAGTAAAGGTTTTTTGTACTACTGGATCCTTTACATCCAAAACAAATTAGTTAATATGAAAACAGAATAGATTAGCAGAATGTCTCGATGCATTTGTCTCGTTTCTCAATTTTTAAAGAAACAAAATTATCTTGTACAATTTGATACTACGTGGGGGGACCCAAAAGTAACGGGAATCGGGTTGTAGGGAGAAGAGGGGAAAAAGGGGATCGGGTACATTATTTTTTTTAAAAAGCTTAACATGTTCTTGATCAGTATGCAAAGTTTAGTTTCTGTAAGTGCATCCGCTAGTCTTTGAGAATTTTTTCAGTGTAACGGTTTTAGTGTTTTCGGCGATTTTGTGAGATGGGCAAGTGAAACTGAGGTCAACCTCGTTCTGGGCTCCCCACAGCTTCAAAAGCGGACGAAAATGTTTCAAAAATCAACAACCTTGTTCAGAATGTGTTCCTCCAGGATGGAAAAATCGGTATCATGCCATTTTCGATCAAAAACTGCCTCACGGACAGCGCTTTGTGGGCAGGTGCGTTGTCGTGGTCTCAGTTCCGTGGAAGAACCAGTCTCGCTACGGATCCGTCGTTTTCTTCCAGCTGTTTCCCCTAAGCATCTTCAAATCTGCCTGGTGGATTTTTTAGTTTATCCTCCATCCTGGATAAACAAATGCTGAACAGGATTGTTGATTTTTGAAACATTTTCGTCCGCTTTTGAAGCTGTGGGGAGCCCAGAACGAGGTTGACCTCAGTTTCACTTGCCCATCTCACAAAATCGCCGAAAACACTAAAACCGTTACACTGAAAAAATTCTCAAAGACTAGCGGATGCACTTACAGAAACTAAACTTTGCATACTGATCAAGAACATGTTAAGCTTTTTAAAAAAAATATTGTACCCGATCCCCTTTTTCCCCTCTTCTCCCTACAACCCGATTCCCGTTACTTTTGGGTCCCCCCACGTATGTTGTTGGGAAAAATTCATTCATTTTTCATTTTCATTTGAATACTAATGTTTTATAGCACAATTTGAAAATTTTCAATGATTGAAGAAAATAGCAAATATATAAGTCCATTTCTATCAAGCTTAGTGTATGGCTTAAACTGAAAATTTGTTTCTGTAGTGATAAAATTGTTATAAGAAAAATCAATGTTGGTAAAATACAATTTCAATGTGTTTTATGGTCATGCTTTTCCCCTTTCGTTTGCTTCTATGTTTAATATTACTAATAAGGACTTTGTAAGCAGCGCCTAAATAAAAAAACGATTCATGTATCAACGACTTATAATAATAAGCCCACCCTTGAACGAATTTTGCGGCTTCCTATTCCCCTGCACGAAGGTACCCTATGCTAAAGCCTTAATGCGAGGCACCATTTCAACTTTTAAACGGTTATTTTCATTGCCGCAGCCCACGTGCCACACTTGCGAAACCAAGCGCTACCAATAACGCATACCGTAAGCCTTAGGGTAGAAAACTCCGGTCCGGAGAGTTTCAACCGGCGAGCGTCCTTGAGGGACGGGGGGGAGCAGCATGCTACCCAGCTGGGTCAGAAGTCGAAAAGTTGTTCCCAAACAACGGCCTCCCGTGTGGTTCCGAGTGCGCGTAATGAAGGAACGTGATGCTGAATAATGATTCCGCGAATGAGTTGACCAGATTTCTTTCGGAAAAGCAATTAGTGCGAAGTTGTTCAATACAGCAGGCTTGTGATGGGGTTTGCGCACAAAATAAAACGGCCTTTAAGTGCACTTTAAGTGTAGCCAGTTATGGGTGGACGGTGTTTTTCGATGCATGTAATAATGTTTAACAGCATTTGTAGAAAGTGCACTAAATACTAAATTGGAAAACAAAGTAAGGATAAGGAAAGCACTGCTCTATTTTTAACACAGATCATGACAAGTAGTAACTGTATTTATTCACTTCTTCATTAACCTTATCTGAGGTCGCATACCATTCTGAAAATCGGAATCACTCCCCGATAACACGAGTGAAACAAGCGCGAAGTGCGTGACGGTAAGCAAGACCGGCATGTTTTCTGACTCCCACAGACTGGTTTCCATCTTACTCCACAACCCATGCTGATGGCGGCTGATGTGGTTTGATGTCGTAGTAATAAACCGCAATCAGCATAAATCTCATAACGTCACCGTAACTCTCTTGATGGCGTCGTCATCGTCGGCGCGCCACGAACGGGAAGGAGTTGCGGGAACCATCCCGGACCGACAAGTCCCTCGAGAGGCTCGAGTTGAAGAGAAAATCCGCATCGCACAAGTCAACCCCAAAGGGGGAACGTCCTGCTGCGGTGAAGCAATCATCAGGATCGGACCTCAACACGCGGCCCCGTCGATCCGAACGTCCGGAACTCGGATGAAGAATAAAAAAAATATTAATCCAGTAATCTAATCAAACCACGCAATAAGTTGGCCATTTTTTGATCGATGGTTTCAGCGGACGGGCCTTTTCACCGATAGGATTTTCGTCGGATTATGGCTTGTTGATCTGCGAACAAGTCTGCTGTGTGTGTGTGTGTTTTTTGTGCTTTCTCGACCCCAAGGCTAATCAAGTTATTCCTTTGGGAAAAGAAGGAAGCTGAAGACAAGCAGATGAAACTTGTATCGAAGAAACAAAAGGCAACCCCAACTTTCGGCGATGTATTTGATTTGATGTTCATGCTGCGTAATAATTAAGGGATGTTTACTTTGCATCGATTGATGGATACTTTGGGAAGTTGTTTAGCCCAACAGAATTTCATGAAAATAAACAATTCTGATTTAATTATTTTTCTAATCAACCTTCGCATGTTTTGTTCAAAGTTTTTTCTGAACTGTTTCTTCAATGTTGCATTAAACTTTCTCACTTAAAACAGTTTATTTTATTGCTATAAAGCTATATAAATTATTAACTGTTTTGAAATTGAAAGACGATTTCTCTGTATAATCTTGCTTTAGAAAAATATTGACAGATGTAAAAGAACATGCACAAAATAAACTTTTCACAAATTTCTGCTGAAATTAAATTATTTTACCTCCTCATTTAGTAAGGGCAAGCAGTATTTGTCAAAAAATCTATTTAAGTTTAATACAGAAAAGAAAAAATGTAATGTAGAAAATATTGAGAAAAATAATTCAAGGTGCGTCCACTTTTACCACATGAATGGGATTTTTCTACCCTTGTCAAACCAGAAAACCGTATGACCTTCATGCCTCGGAAACATAACAAGCATGCGAGCATCACTTCAACGAGTCTCGTACGGGTTTGCTCATATGCAGACTCGCCGGTAAGTACCCTAGAACTGAGCTAGACGAAGGTTCTCCCTATTATTTACCTTCGTTGTCTACGCGTACGGTGAGTTTAGAAAAATTTACATTTGAATAAGTTATACGGTGTCCCGTCCCGTGCGGCTGTGCGATCTGCTTCTACAAACAGGGAACTCAAAAGGACTTCTTTCGAGCCGAAACACAGTTCTGTTGCTCTGTTTTCTCTAACAAGCTTACCGGAAGTTTTTTCGTCGGTCCTCTTCTCAACCTATACGAGCGTTTGTGGAATGTCCTTTTCACGTAGCACAGATTTCATACGTCTCCTATGAACATCTTGGCGAACAACGCTGCTGAAAACTCATCCCATACTCAACGGACAGTTGTCTGCAGTGTGTGTTTGCCCGTGGCAGCGACGAGCTGCATCATTTGCTCACCGTATTTTTATATTTTCCTCTTCAACATAAATCAAACTGTAAAATGCCGTCGGCTTACGCTAACCCGGTCACCTTCTCCGGAGCTACCTCGGTTAGACAATCTTATTCGTTTGTTCGGCGCTTGCTGATTTATTTTGGCAAACGGTCTGGTACTCACTGGCGTCGATATGCGGAAACACTTCGTGGTTCAATATTTCATCCGGTTCCAGGTGCTTCCGATGATACTGTTGATGCGTTTCCGGGCGATGCGACAACGACGATGATGCCATTATTCAAACGTATTGGGAAATCTAGGTCGCCAAACCGACGCGAGTGGCCAAAGTGTTTAGCATAATGTGGTGATAAATCTGTTCGGATATTTGTGTCCTTTTCTCAGATTGTTTTTTTTCTAGGTGAGTGTGTTCCTCAAAAAAGCCTGGAAGAAAAATTGTATACCGATCAACAATTTAGCAGTTGCTTTTGATAGTCTCAAATACGAGTATACAATAACATTCTTTTAAGTTTCAAGGATTTTCAGATGATATCATAACAGTATCAGCATTTATTCCAACTGCAGTATATGATATTCCAACTGCTTCAGTTTATTTCATAACTGTGTCAGTTGAAATCAGAATCGTTGCAGTTGATATTATAATCCTCCTGGTACAGCAGCTTGAGCGATGTGCGCAACTAGCGAGTGTAAACGTATATCGCACGTATGACAGTCCAAGGTTGATCTACATATCATGTGGGTTCATTACGAATGAAACTCTTCGATTTCTTTCGAACGAAATTGCTCACAAAAATAGGTATAAAAATAACATGCAGTCAACATGAAAATTAATCAGCACTGCTTGTTTATAAATTCCTTTCGTTTTCTAACGAAATTAAAGCGATTAATGCGAAATGAACTCACCTGATCTGTTGAACTACCTTGGAGTCTCATTCGTGTGATATACGTTTATATTTTCTAGTTGCGTACTTCGCTCGACCTGCCATACCAACTTTATAATATCAACTGCTACGATTCTGCTTTCAATTGATGCAGTTGGAATATCATGTGTTGCAGTTGGAATAAATGCTGCTTCTGTTATAATATCATCGCAAATTCTGTATTGATAAAATGGTGCATTTCCAACTAAATTTGTTTAACAAATCCTTTTTTTAAGTATCTCCAGAGACTCATTTTATCTATGTGACATGCTATGCTCAGTAAAAAAATAAAACACTACAGCCTACTCTGTTGTTTATTTTTCCTCTCACACCAAAACCTATAGCATGAGTGCGATTAGGAAAACACACCCTGTCCCGACTCCTACGACATCCGAGTGGAGCCCAATCTTCTGTGTGGCGTCTATCAGGGCCAGGAAATGCCTCTCGTCATCATCTCCATCGTTCGCAGTAGAACCTCCAACATCACCGTCATCATCATCATCATCATTGTGATTACCGCCCCGGCAGCAGCATTTGCACAACGTCCGGGACCATTAAAATGACATTACAAATAATTTAAT
Source organism: Anopheles ziemanni (assembly GCF_943734765.1). Taxonomy (NCBI): domain Eukaryota; kingdom Metazoa; phylum Arthropoda; class Insecta; order Diptera; family Culicidae; genus Anopheles; species Anopheles ziemanni. The sequence continues at coordinate 86,910,893 of NC_080706.1, forward strand.
ACTCCCACCGGCAATAAAATCCGAGCGACACAACTGTGACCTACTGTTGCTGCCGGTTTGGCCCACATCATCGGTTGAGGTCGGCAGGTCCAGTCTTTTTCGATCTTGAATGCTGCGGGACTCGGAAGGGGAAGGTCCTCATATATGCCCCGTCATGTGAACCGACCTAATTTGATACATTGCTACAAGCCCACGGCGTGGCCTCGTCAGCAAACGTTGGAGTGGGGTTGTTTTTTTGGGTACACTCAGTATATCCGAAATTCGTTTGACTGGAATAACAATTTTCCATCAGCTAATGTTTTCCCGCAGGATATTTTAGGATACAACACCAGCTGGAGAGTAAAATGTTACTTACCGGGATTAAATATGGTGGCTTTAAGTGACATATTTTTACTATCCATCATGTTTGAAGGAAAGAAAAAACACTACTTTTTTTTGTCCCCCAAGAAATGAATGTTCGTAATTTTCAGTCTTTTCAAACGGGAATGTATTTGCGCCGAAAATCCTCTAAACTTTCCAAAATCCTTCGGTGCTTGCAAAATAAATTCAAAAACTTCACCGACTTCCACCATATTTCATCGACCACCTGATCCGGACCGCTAGTACTCCACCGTTCGAAAAACAAAATGTCCGACCGCTTCGGCGTGGAAAACTCCCACCGATCGGATGACCCGTTCGCGCGTAATGAAACGTGCCGGCAAAATCGAACACCTCCGGGCTCGAAGTTGAATCGATTGCAATCAAACTTTCGCCAGCGACCGACGGGATCCAACGGTTCCCGGTTTCGAAAATCCGGTCGCTTCCGGTTTCCGGTTTCCGGCTTCCACCGCAGTTGTTAAACTCTCCCGAAGGGTCCGAAGGGCAAACAAATGAACCACACATTCCGGCCTTGCCGGGTGCGGGTTGGGAAAACCTTCAGGACAAAGTTCAGCACGGTAAGTGGATGGTGGGGGAAAGGTACAGGATTAAACTTTGCACTGAAATGTGTATGTGTTTGTGTGCCCAACCCCGAGAGTGGTCGATTTTGCCGCGTCCATTGAAGCCGAGGAAAATCATGTCAAACAAATGAAGAAACAAATGAAGGAACGTGGGTCAAAAGTTGAACTTTGACCAGGTGTTTGTGGATGTTGGTGTGTATGCAAGTATGTGTGTGTGTGTGGGTCTAAATCACACGCCTTGGGGTGTTGCTGAGGGATTTCGAAAGACCACAAATTAAACTTCACTTCACTCGAACCTGGGACTTTTCCAGTGTTATTTTCCTCGGGCACAAAAAAAAAAGAAAAAGACCCGACACGCGGTGACATAACGAACCAAAAAACAACCATCCGTGGGGTGGAGAAAATTGTGCTGGATCACCCACCACGGTTTTTCTTTTTTTTGTCATCATATGGAGGAAAACTTTGCTCGTAAGAAACGCACGGAATTGGTTTTCCCGACCTTTTGCCGCGAGCTGTCACTCAAACAGTTCACACAACTTACTCCCATAAATTACCCTCCGATTGCAACGGTACGTGACAAATCGGAAACACTCATTAGAACATACGAACCGACCGGCACCCTCTCCCCCGGCGACCCAAACCCCCCCGCCGTCGCCCAAACCGAAAACAAAACTTGGTTTGGCTTGCTTTCCCCGGAGATCGCCCGATTTTCGCTTACAAAACCGCTGTAAAACGTGGCAAGCCTTTTTCGTTGGGAACGATTCTTCCCTCCGTCTCGAGGTTTTTCCACCACTTACAGTTTCGGGTCGCGAAGTGGGGGAGGTAAAAAGTTTCCGAAAATGTTTAATCGAAAAACTTTATGACAAGAAGAATATGCAAAGCTTTAGCTTGGGGGCGCGAGTGTTGGTGCGAGTTTGGGGAAATTGGAATAACGAACAAAAAAAAAAAGGGAAAAGGAAACTGAAAATTACCATTTCCCAAACGACAGTCGAAGATTTGCTCTCCCTCCCCCCCACCCGGCTTGTGAATGACATTCGTCCTCTGCGTCGTTTGAGCGCGTGAGAGTTTATAAACGTGTAAACCGGCGATAACCTAGACGAAGCAAAGGGTGGAGGACACTAAGGCGTGGGGGGAAAGGGCTGCGATGGCGGTTGAGCATCTCATTCACTGTCTTATGTAAATGTGGCAAAGCTTCTTTGCAAACTGTTCGCACTTCTTATGCACGAAACGGATTGCTTTTGGCCAAACGAGAGTTCTTGCCGGTTCCCGCTTGATGGACTTTGGCATCCGCGTTTGACTAACTTTTCTTTCGCCATTTCCCCCTCGTATTACCATAAGTTGCTTCGTACTTCCACTGGAGGGCTATCGTTTTTTACCGGTTGAGCTCACTTTCTCGGATTGCAAGAATAAAGAGCGGGAGTGGGCGAGTGTTCTTTTCTTCTCGTTTTGCTACCGACACTACTTAGCCGTCACAACGGTGCACCGGACTTGATGATCACGGAACAGGAAAATTATGAATTGGAATTTCGGTGCATCTTCTGACACTCGGAGCAAAAGTTTCCCGAGCCGAGGTGGATCGTGACGAGGAAAATGGGGAAAAAAAACAAAAAAGAAAGACTGTGTGGAACGACACGGAACTGCAAGGACCCGAGAATGCACGGTAAGTTTATGATGATGAAGTTCGAATGGAAAGTTCGAGTTGTTGATTAGTAGTCTCAGGCCAGTTTGAAACGAGCTTCAAAAGCTTCACTAAACTTAAACCCTGCGTTCGGTTGCACAGAAGGACGAAGCAATAAACTAAGACATCTCCTTTATAAATACCTCCATAGAAATAGAGGAAATAATGTTCACTCTTTCGTAGCGTAAACCTGGTTTTCATTGGAATATGTTTTATATATTTGTAACGTAACCAATGTTTATCGTTCCAGTAATGAACCCTCTTCCATTATAGATGATGGAAAATCAACGATAATGGGAACAGCCAACGTTATGAAGTAGAGGAGGTTATTTGGATAGAGTGTCCTACATTCCGCTGGTGCAATTTCATCCACATGGATGATGAAACCATGGATGATACGACCTGACGAAAACATGATCGATAAATATAGCGACGATTCGTGCAAACTTCACAACCGTTTTTCGAACTCGTTGGCCTTGGACACTCTTCGATGATATAAATGTTTGTTTGACAGGTATTTGCACACGTGTTGACATTTAGATTATACCCAACGAAGTAAGGACGGCACAGAAAGCAATTTTATATCCAGTAATGCAAAAAACATGTACAATTTGCGATTTTCTGTATGCAAGAAGAAGAGAGTTTTAGTACCAAAAGCAAATCTGTTTCTTATGGAAAAGATGATGAATCAAACCCCAAATCTGTTGCAAAACTAGCCTTTACCAATGTTAAATTACTATATTTTCAAACGTTAAATGGTAAATCACTATATTATTTTTTATTTCTAATGGTGAATTTTTAAACAGTGAAAAGAGAAATTCCCTCAAAAGAAACGAACTTTGATAAGAAACTATTGTTTGTAAAATTTTACTTAGTTTGTTATTGTCTGACCTGTTTGAGTAGCAGTTTCATATGATTTTGTACTTCCTAGATCTAATATTCATAAAATATTTAGTTTTTATGACTTCGTCTTAGTTATTAGTAAATTTACTGAATCCAGATTCATAAAAGGATAGTAGTATGTTATTTACTCCTGCCTTTTCTATTTAACTAAAATGTCACACAAATTAACGGTTACAAACATTCAAAATACTTTAACAAACATGCACAGTTTCTGAATGAAGTCATATCGTTATTTGCTATGGTAATATTAAAAAATTTTCAATAAAATACAAATACAGCCTTCAAATTTTAAACTTCGATTTTACATCATCGAAAATCGATTTATTTATCTTTTTTTTTATTTAGGAAAAGTTTGGACTTAAACTTGTTGGTGCTCCTATAGAAAAAGACTAGATATCTTTACTATTGAACATTTGCTTCGATTTTTGCAATCAACCACATTCATTTGCACGTCATTAAACATTGCAATTGCATTCCTTTAGAGCGCCAACGAAGAGGACTCAATTCCTTTTCAAATACAACCCACAAACAAACGTTCACCTGGGAAAAAAAGTAAAAGAAAACTCTTACGGTAAACCGTTTCGGTTCAAATCTGTCGAAAAGTGCACAATCTTTGCCCGCCTCTTATGTTGCTCATTTGTTGCAATCACTTTCCATTCGTCCTTTCCGGTTCGGATTTGGGCGCGTAGCCAAACGAAAGTAACGAATGCACGCTTGATCATCCCTGCCGTGTGGCGAAAACATCACCGATGCAGCAACCGCCGGTTTTGTGAAATCGTCAGCGAGAGAAAGAAATTTACAAAAGAAAAACCAGATAGAAAACCATCGGAAACCTCAAATGAACAAATTACACACCGCCTTTCGGCACGCTCAAGGGATGCACTCGTGCACCCAGCCGTGGCAAAGGACAACCGGAAGTTCTGCCCGAAACCGGAATCGCCAACCCCCTCCGCTCCCTCTCCCCTGGGCGGGCTCCCGAGAGCAGACCAACATAAATCCAATAACCAAAGCACTAAAATTGGATTCCTGCAGTGTGCAAAAGGAAATGAAATGTTTTCAATATCCTTTCAAGTCCGGAGGTTTTCCACCGGTGAGCACCACCCCATCCCCGTGCTCCTCGTCTCTTCGAAAGGAATGGGAAGGACCCCAAGCCCCCAAAATCCGGATGACGCTGCAGACTTCCTTTCGCTTCCGTCCTTCGTCGAGCTACATGAGCCTTCTGGCGACTTCTGGGGGGAGAATCGGAGAACGGGCATCATCCCGGTGGGTTTGCTGCCGAACGCTGACTTGACTGACGGACTGGCTGACTGGCTGACGATGGTTGCCGCAGTGCGGTGGATCGAGTTTGATGCTTTCGAGTGTGCCGTTTTCCATTCGCCTCACCTGCAGCGAGCACCGTCGGTGGTGGTTCTCGTAATCGAGAATCTTTTTTCGGTTAACCTTTACCCTCCCGTTTTCGTGTTCTGAACCCTTCTGTGTGTGTGTGTGTATTTTAGGACGTTTTCCACGCTTACTTTCCACACCTCTTTGCGAGCTGGATACGGGCGACGTTCGGCTACGATTTTCATCGAACTGCTCGGCGACGTGAGTGATTGAATTAAATGCACTCCATATCCTCGAGCGGAATCCCTGTGTAATGATCTGCTAACGGGGAAATTCCAATGGAAATGCTTTGATGTTACTAAGTGAAAAGACACAATCAAAGGTTGTCTAACGAAAGCGCAAAGAATGAAAATCTTCACGTGCCCGTTTATGTTAACTTACGCAACCTTCTCACGAAACGGGGTTTTCCCCGGTAACTCAAAGCTGAACAAGATGTTTCAAGCTTGCCTTCGATGTTTGATGGCTTAGGAATGACTTGAAAACCATCATTTAAATTCGATACGAGCGCTGTTCAGCCAATTAGATACGAAGTAAAACCGCCACTGGATTACTACTGCTAACCGCTGTAGCTGTCGGTTGGAAAGATTTCACAAATCTGTGGAATTAATTTGCGACTCGGGTTCCGTCGAATTTAATCATAATTCCTTTCGGAAACCCGATCGTCTACAGCGCCATGGCAACGACTTTACCGAACGGAAACAAATCCTGGGGTGGAACGGAATAATAAAAATACCCAGGGAAAGTTTTCCACAACACCCCAAAAACGCTAGAGTTGCTAACATCAGGTTGGTGGGTGGGGGTTTTCCGGAGGGTGGACGGACGTTTTTGACTTCTAAATTAGGTGGGTTTCCTTCCGGGTCGGAGCGGCATCCGGTTACGCCCGAGGGCACACGGTGGGAGTACAATTTCCCCGGGAAAAGTAACAGCAGCTAATGAGATGCGAAATTAAATTATTCTGTAAATTTCGGACTAAGTCGAATCGGTTTGCATGCTCTCGTTTCCATTCCCGACCGGGAAGCCAGAGATTATTGAAAGCCAATGCGACGAACACGAATTGGTCCATGCGTGTTAAATTGAGTCATTCCAAAGGAAGCAGCTGGCCAGTTCCTCACTGAGAACGTTTTATTGCTAAAAAGGTGGTAAGGTGGTAACTAATGCTTATGTAGGAAATTCAAAAAAGGCTGACGTAAGAAAAATGGTAATTTTAATTTTTCAAAAATTTCAAAAAATTTTTACTCACTAAAACACTTGAAAAACCACTAAAACACTTGAATTCCAACATAGAGTTGTTATTGAAAAGACGAGGAAAATAAACAACCACACGACACATCAACGAGATAAATCTGCTTCTCGACCTTGAATTGCTGTTATTCGCTACAAACATCTGTGTAAACATAGCAGAACATGTCAGACGCGAAACTTCGCGAGTGTAAAGACAACCAGAGCCACGTCCAGCTTTAGTGTATCGCGATGAAGCAAGCGTTTGGTCTCGTTTGCTTGGGGCTTTTTTTCGGCAGTGCCTTGGGAATAATCAACGGAACTGCAGTGTCTATAGAGAGGTTTCCGTTTTTGGCAAGAGTGTTCCAACTTTCTACGTATACAGCTGGTGGTACCATCATCACTAATCGGCATGTGGTGACCGCCGCAAAATGTTTTATGAATAATTACCCTCCTCGATATATAAGTGATTTTTGTTCTACCGTAGCTGGTGGGTGCACTAGGATCTATTTGTCTCTCTGTTAAAGGTGGCAGTGAAGGCTGGAAGCTCCGAGTTGGAAGGTGGCTTCGAGTTTCAAGTGGAAGCATACACAACACATCCAAAATTCTTCTGGGTCGCCAATGACTATGATGTTGCTGTTGTCACCATCATCGGCACGTTCGATGGCTATCCGAATGTTGCTCCACTACCTTTACAAGAACCCAAAAAACCAACCTGGTGCTACATAGCAGGATGGGGACGAACGGAGAAATCCTTACAAGAATTCGATACTCTTCATCAAATGTGGACATAAGTTATTACTCAGGAAAGTTGTCTAGCGCGAAAACCGTGGGCTATTATAACATCGCGGTAAGTGATGCTCATCCGTAATGATTTGACCGACTTTTTTTTTTAACCATCGAGTGAATTTTATTTATAGGACAATTTGCACTAGTATTCCTAACAGCAGACCATGCTATGGCGACGGTGGCGATCCACTCATATGCAATGGAAAGTTGGCTGGTATTTTACAATTTAGTTCCGGATGTTTTTACCGGTTTCCGGCTGTCCATACCAATATCTGGTCAAGTGTCATTCGTGAGTTCATTAGATCCACAGCTGGCGTTTAAAGACGAATGAATTGTAATTGTAACGAATAAACAAACACCTTATAATGCAACATCCGAGTGAAAAAAAAATAAATCGTAACCGTGGCAAAGAATCTCTTGGATGGAAAGAACAAAACTCAGAATTACACAACAGATAAAATGAGTTATATTCGTGTTATCAATCTGGTAGAACTTTTTCGTCATTTGCTTAGTTAGTAACTTCTCAAAACTGTTTAACTGATCCTACTTGATTGTTACAAAAGGTCAATGGCACATGGAATAGTTTAGCCCATGTTATCTATTTCGCTAAACTTTTCCCTTATTTCGACTAACAAACTGCAAAACATTCTATAACGTGCTTCATATCTTGATTTTGACGTAATCTAATCGTCCTCTTCCGTGCCTCGCCGGCGAAGCTATAAGCTTCAAAGATTAACATGCTTCAGGATATCCACCTTCGGAATGACCTTAAACTTTTAACACGCCTGTTGTCCTCCACAATATCTTCCCGTCCGGTCCATACCTTCGTATTTTCCCTCCAACCCGAACATCCTTCTAGTTTGGGTTTGAAGTGAGCGCTTAAAAAGTTTTCCCCTAGTAACATAACGCAGAGTGCGAGTTTGGTGTTGGCTCGTAGTGGTAAAACTTTTTCAATTTTGCCCAAATGAGCGAACGGAACTGCACGGTAACTGCCGAACTGTAATTCGAAGTTGCAGAGTAGAGCTGAGTAAAAACCGGTCAGACATGATCTGCCGTATGTTGGATCATATGAGCGTGTTGGATTTTTTGTTTTCAGTTGAGTAACTTGATCGTCGCTAAATGTACGTAGCATATGGCAATAGTCAATTAGACCAGATAACAGTAGTTTGAGAAACATGTTTCTCAGTTATTTCCATTGATTGCAATTTGGATGGACAGCTTAAGCACGTTGGTTGGTTTTTTTACGTTTGCAAGCAAACCCACAACAAACTTCAACGATTGAAGTTAATAAGTTTAAGCTAGCATGCTATATTAAGTTTTGGCTATACTAAGCTTTTTTTTTAGACTCTAAATGTCTCAGACTAGGTGCACAACGCACGTTGGTATTTTTTACTTTTACATCCCATTTAGTACATCGCAAAATTGTAATTTTATTCACGTTTTCAATTTGGTTGACGTGACTAAGTTTATAGAAAGCTTTGATAGTTTTGAGAAAACTTTTCGTTTTGAAATTTATTTTCAGGTTAAACCTGTTATCTCGGAAAATAACTAAATAGTCGTTTTTAGTAGATGCTTTCATTGGCTTCGAATTTCCATCTTTATTTCACCAAATTTCCTCCATCAAACATCCATCAACTAAATAAAATACTATTTCTACAACTTCTTCTCACAAAGTCTTGTCTGCAACTGCCCTATTTCTTTGCTTTCCATGTCGTTTTACCAAGCCTTCTTTGATTATATTTTTCTAATCCTTTCTAGCAGCGCTAACAAAACCCGTTATCGAATTTATTGCATCGTTATAAAATTTGGCATGACTATATTAAATGAAATGTATATTCACTCATAAATTATACAAATCTTCTGTATGCCATTGGAAAACTGAGACCTTTTAGGGAAAGTCTATTATAGTCTATTAACAATATGGCAGCCGTAATTTTAGGGACACGTCATGACTGCGGTCAAGTTAATTTATATTCCACAATACACATGTGCACGTGCCCTCTCGCTTCCCGTCCATCGATTCGCTTCCAATAAATTGAATCGTTCCACTGCTCGACATCTTCCTGCACCAGGTCACCGTACGAGCCTAGTCGTGATCTAGTGGAACTTTCCGACCAGGTCTTCTCGATGGGACGGAAAATGCAAATACGAACACGGAAGATGATACAATATATAGCAAAAAAGGAACCGAAAAAAACTGTCGTAATAAAAATGCAATCTGAATGCAAATGAGCTCGAAGGCCCATCGACGTGCCTCCTGTCGTACGGATGGAAAAGCCGGTAGTAGGTGTGAAAACCGATTTCCAATCATTCCCAGGCACCCGCCCGGTTCCGCCAGTGACGGAAGTGACCCATTCGGGGGAAGTGAACGTTCGAACGTACACCGGTTGTGCCGCAAACCGAGTGCGTTGGTCGCATTTGGGCCAAGTGTAAGTTTTATGAAGCGTCGTTTAACTATGCCATTGGATTCAATCGTAGGAAATAAAAGTTTTCCAATAAATTGATTGATTTGATCGAATGCGGGATTTAACTAAAGAATCACTTTGGTTAAGGGAAAGAAAAACTTTTCTAAGTAAATTCGTTAAATCTGTGGTTTTACTCATACTTCGGAGTATCAGACAAACATTTTAATTAGTACAAATCAACTATGTTGGCTACTTGATCACTAATACATGTAAAAAAATGTGAAAATCACTTAGATAACAGTGCCTTAATCAAGCTGGTACAAATAGTAAAACTGGTTGTTTAAAAGTTTAACAGAGGCAAGCATATTTTAATTACAGACATCCGACATGTCGCTAGGATTTGGTTAGCGGTGAGTAGTTTGATATGAAGCCAGCAACATCTCGTTGTCCGCCGTAATTGGCTGAGTTTTCATAACTTGGTTGACGAACAGACGGCGCACTTGTGATTCCGTAAACCACAAACCATCAGACGTAGAGCATATGCTGCCCGAAAGTTGCAATGATTTATTCATTATGATTTTTAGCTACAAACAAAGTTGTCAGTGCCAGATGGTTCTTTGAAGGGTTGACATAAAGCAAAGAACTACAGAATTGTTTAATTTCAGTTTTAATTTAAAACTGTCTAAAACGTTTTAGTTATTAAATTTATGTTTTAGAAGTTCTTATGAAATCACATGCAATTCTTAGAGAAAAGCCTTAAATCAAACACAAAGAAAAAACTTAAAATAGCTTTCTGTTGAAATCAAATAACAAAGGATTTCGTAAGAAGAAAGGCAGTTTAAACAAATTCTGAAACGTTTTCAGCTGGTGTCATTTCGACTAGTCCTACTTGTATTACTTTTTCCCTCCACTTCTTTCTGCCAACTATTCCCATCCGGCGATCATGGCACGCCTCAAGAAATATCTTAGGCAAAGCGATAGTCATCACAAGAGTTCGCCCTTCTGCCTCGAGTACTCATTTATCTTCAAGACGACAGTGGACCGCCGCACCGGAGGCTTTCCGTTTGACATTCTGGGCCATCGGAGATGGACTGCGCCACCGGCGGCTAAAATGACGTCGTTATTCTTCGCCATTATGCACAGCAGGTACCACTCAATATCCGTTGGCTTAGGCGGTACGACTCCGACCACGATGATGACGTGCAAGTCGAGGCCCAACGCACGAACCGTTCCGGGGAATATGCACCCGGACCGCAAGGAGGACAGTTTCGTACAGCGCACAAAGGATCACAAATCAACCGCTGCAACTTTCGGGTATCATCCGGACTGACAGGAGTTGAGAAAAAAACCTTCCACGGAGAGCAGCAACTCCTTGCAATCGGGTGAAACTATCTACGTAAGGAAATTCGTTAGAAATGTATAAAAAAGACACACCTTACGGTGTCGGTACCGTCATTGGGAAGATAATTCGTAAAATTTCGCAAGGAAAAGAAATCCCCTTGGTGAATTTATTACGCCATGCTCCGATAACGTGCCTCGGGAGTTCCTAGGTGTTGCCGGGTAAGGATCCTACACACTTCAACGATCTCTTTTCCACCCCGAACTCACCTTGCCCAGGTGTGAATGGGTTTTGCTTTTTCCTTCACGACACCGCCGCCATTGCCGTTTGCTCGTTCGGCAATAGTCTTACCGTGCAAAATGGATGTGGAAGTGAAGAAATAATAGCTATCAGATGATGATAATTTATGTGTGTGGCGGCTCACATCGGAAGACACACCCACGCGCACAATATCACCTTTCACGGAAGATAAATGATGATATCCCTTAATGTTGCCGCCGGCGAATAATGTCCTTGAGACGACCGCGGAACGACGGAGTCGAACCCGGGAGTGCCCGCTTCAGGAATGTTACGTGAAACGAATTCCTTTATCTTCTTCCCGGTTCCCCGGAACCCATTGTTCCCCGCCTACCCTTCCGGTACGCCCACCGTTGGCAGCTTGTGAGGAAGAAAATTGTTTCACAACCGTCGGTAAAACGCTAACCGATGATAAGGCGCGGGATAATTTATGGACGGACCACGTTTAACATATTTTCGACACATTCATATTTCATCGCTGAATAGCAAAGGGTCATCGAAATTTCGATACACTCGTTTTCTACATGCCTTTGTAGTATCGATAGCAGATTTCTGCAAATTTGAATTAACTTATCTTTTGAGTATGTTCTCACAATTCTAAGATATACATTTAAACTGTGGTTTGTTAAAATGATCCAACTTGCACCAAATTAATCCCGTGTCCAATCCCTGCCTTAACATTAGTGTACCGTTCAACCCTATCCACTTTAACTTCACGTTTTCGCACGAACCTCGCACGAGGAGAAAACAAATATCACCATCCGGAGTGCAGGGAAACAATTTCAAAAATAATCTTGTTTGTGTTTCGTAAGCAAATAAACGAACCCCGAAGCCCCGGTTCACGGTTTGCGTTTGCAAAGGGTAGTGGCACACGGGCTGGAAAAGCATAACAAAAGCGGGAAAATTGGAGCATAACAAGGTTAGCTTCGGCAATCAACATCTAGATGTGCGTTTGCTTCTTTTGCTGGGCTGGCTTAGCGTGTGCATCTTTGTTCTGTCTTTTGCTCAAGAAAAATAACAAAACAACAATACGGTAAAGTGGGAGGTGTGCCAAGGTCTATTTTTTCATTCGTTTTGATAGCTGTTTTCAGCAGACTATTTCGGAAAATATGCCTGTATAATATTGTGTGTAGAATTTTCGTTGAAAATCACACTTTTTTAAATATTAAACGCTTTTTTCAAACATGTTTTACTGTAGTTTCGTTTACCTAGCTAACTGCGGCAGTTTTTACTCTATTGCGGTACGTAAAATGGTTACTCTGGAATTTGCTAAAAGTATCCTTTTCCGAAATCTGGAAATGTCTCTGCTGAATTCCTCAAACCCATCCTCAATATCAACGACGCATTGCAGAGCAATTTATTTTAATTGGCTGCATACTTGCATGTCTCTCGAATGAATCCTAGAAGCAGATTTAGCAGAAAGGGAATAAAAAGTAAAAATATGAACGAGGCATTTTGAACAGATTCTAGATGCATAAGCACAGAGCATAAGATTTAGTTTATAGAACAGGTAATCATGATGAAGCCGATCGTGCAATATTGGAGTTTTCTTTCATTCCAATCGTTTCTTTTTCGGTTTACTTTACAATTTCTCACACCAATTAAAAGGTTTCTCACACGCGTTGAATCATTTAATGTTTGCTGTTTAAATTTACAGAACACTACTCCTCAATTGCTCTGATTGTCTTTTTTGTTGTTTAATTTGCATTTCCCTCAGACAAATATTTAAGTACTCTCTGAAGAAATAATCCTTGAAAAACAGTAAAATATGGGGAACACGAAATACAAAACAGATCATCCCATGGGAAGAAACAGAAGAATAATCTCCATGGTATCCCCGGAGGAGTTGTACCAACCGACCACATGCAACATACATACATGATGGATTGAGATGAGCCATGCGAGAAAAATCATAAAGGATTTTTTTTTTAATAAACAAGCGCTAAGAGGCAAAAACTTGTGCGATGAACAAATTAAGGAGATGTATAGCGCTCATGGCAATGAAAATTTCACCGTACCGTGTGTCTTTTAAGGGGAAAAAGTATTTCTTGTTACTATCTAGACGGTGGATCCGATTACGTATCGATGGAAATGGAAAAAGTAAACAAAAACTGTGCAGGTTTTCTTCAACCGATGTTTAAAACTTTTCTCTAACTCTTTCCCTCTGGTTGAAAAACCTAATTAAAATAGTTTTCTAGTACTATCAGAAGGCTCCCCTTGTTTTCACATCAATTTTACTTCCAACAAAGCTAATAACAAATCTCAATTAGTGCAAAATGCAAAACTCGTCCCAATCAAGGGGATCGATTTGGTTTTTCTAGGCAAACCAATTTAGTAGCTTTAAATTAATTGACGTAAGATCGCATAAAACGCATCCAGATGTTGTTTTGGGGAGAAAATGTATCGAATGGCTAAAGTATTACCCTCCGCTCCCCCTGGAACGAATCGTACATCGAACATCGGCCCAATCACAAATACCATAATGAGAGTGGAATACCATACCGTCTTTGAAAAACCAAAGGTTTTTTTCTAATCGCCCACCCCCCCCCCCCCCCCCCCCCCCTTCCTACCGTTCAACAGGGCTTCAATGTCTTCGGAACCGGAAGTGGGCCTTCCATGAAGGCTAAATGTTTTCCCATTAAAGGCAGGCTTTATTGACGCACTTTATTTAATGGGCTTCGGAGCCATAACGAAAAATTACTCCATTTTGGTGCGTGGTTTCTGCAAGGGGTCCGATGAGATGGAAACTGTTGGTACGAGGGACGGGATTGAGATGTTTGTTTTCTCTATGGACCGTTGCTCCCAGTGGAAATGTTTCGTTTGAAGTCTTAAAACGGAAATGCATAAAAGTGTACGCAAAACATGTAAAAGAAACTTAATTCGAACTATTAAATCAGAAAACTAGATTGGGTAGATGTTGAAGAGTATGAACATGGAATACTAAGGTTGTCGTTGGATTTTTCTTAATTAAAAGAGAGAAAATGTTAGCTGAAGTGGGTAACTAATCAAATTTACATCAATAATAGGTTGCATGCCGTACAAAATCAAATATTCCAACAATGATTTTCATTAGAATTTCACTCTGTTTTCCTACAGCAAAGAAATAAAATAAATATTTTATTCACGGAAGCTCGAACACGAAAAGAATTCGGAATATTCATATTACATCGAAGGATATTCATCGTTTATAAAACGAGTATCCTTAGAGAAGGCAAACCGTTATCAGATGCAGCTTAAGCTCTCGCATTCTAGTGGCGAACGATGCTGGTGTGCTTTACTTTATCCTTCCGAACGCACACATATGCTCGAAACCGTGTCCTTCCAGGGTATTGGGTAAGTATTATAATCAGTTCCATTTCGCCGTCACATAGAAGACGCTGACGAGCCGCTGGCTTTGCGGTTCAATATTGAATTAAATCGATTCGAAAAGTGAAACTACCGCCAGCCCCATATCTTCGCACCAGTCATCCCCCGGGTGCCAACATTTCACCGCCTTGAATTCACGTTGCCTTGTGGCTCAATCGTGGAAATTTATTCGCCTCGCGCTAACTTTGCTCCTTCGATTTCCATCCGTTCCGAGCAGGCACGAAGGTGGAGCCGCTGAAAAGATGCTTTCCTTTGTGGTATTCATCGGTAAACTGCTTTCTCGTACTTTTTTTTCCACTTCATTCCCTTCGACTACGTTTCACTTGAACGCCAAGAATGAAACGGAAATATTTACGCTTTTCGGTTGGATTTTGATCCCACTTCTTCAAGCATCTCTCGCTTTCCGCTGAGGCGTCTTCAGGCTCCTTGAATCTGCTGCTCGATAGATTATTCGGTTGCGCTTACCTTCTCGCATGATCGGAACGGATTCCAATCCCCTTTGCCGTGTGCGCGACTAATTCCTTTTGTGGCACCGACTTTTACTGCCGAAAAGGGGAGCGAAATTTTCCACCCAACGCTAGCGCAACGGTGTCTTCCGTCAGCCGGCATTTTCCTTTCGCGTCGAGCGAACCTAAAGTCAACGACGCGACGTAACGGCCAACGTCGGTAGCGTGATTTTCGTTTCACGCCAACTATTTTCCTTCCCACGTTCGCATCAAGCTTCATTTCAATTTATTGAAATTCCAACTAGTGTAAGGACTGTGGTTTGGAGGATGAAACTCTCCTTTTCCGCTTTCTTTCAAGATATCTAAACCATCAGCAGTATAAAATCGATCGAACTTTGACAGATACCGCACACGGATGCCATGTACATATTTTCCGACAAAAAATAAAACACAACCAGCTCAAACGAAAACGTTGATCGGTGCATCTATCCGGTGTCTTTTTCGCCCGTTTGAAGGTAGACGAAAAAGTCTTCAAAAGAGTTCTTCTGCCGCCATGCAAAAGGTTAATTTACTTAAACGACGTTTGAGCCGTCATCGTTGTAGTGCCTTTCGGTTCGAGTTGCATGGTTGTTGTTCGTTTGTTTGTTGTTTGTTGTGTCCCACGTTTTAACGAGCGATCAAAGAGCAATCCACTTCAGATGCAGCCGAACCGGGACTGGTACTTATTCGGGATCTAACGTTTTTGTGAAGTGCATCAAAAGACGCAGTCTTTAGAATAAAGTCATTCGAGCAAAAACCGGCTAGGATTGAAGAAACGCACCCTTTTGAACGGTTCATGTGTTTATTGTGCATTCTTTGATGCTCTACCTATACTAAAATTGTTTGTTGAAAGAAAAGATTGCATGAATATGGTAAAATATAAATTTAGTATTATGTTATGTCTTACTTTAAAAAAAACTGGGACTACCGTTTATGTATTCTATAAATAAGAAACCTTTAAAAACCTTTCTTTGACGCTTCAATTTTATACCTTTTCAAAACCAATCTCTACCGTTCGCGTTGTTTTATTACTTTCACATAACCAGGTCAGCCATCAACCACGAATGGAAGGCAATAGCATAAAAATAAAAACAAAATCAAACCTCAAACGATACGCTATAAAGACATAAAATTCTTCCCAACGCTTCGTTTTGTGGCAATGCATAGCAAACGGCTGAAATAAAATGATCCCCAATTTGCACTCACCTCGTGCTGCAGTCATCGTTCACGGCTGCACAAAGCATGATTGCTTTTGATTTGTTTAGCAAAACGAAAAGCAAAAACGAGTGTCAATAAAAATCGCGAACAAAAGAGCAAGTGCAGTTAAAACTTATCGTGTTATAAAACACATTGCAAATTGCCACGAAAACCACTATTATGGGTAAGATTGTGGGGACGCGCATGTTTATAGGTTCCGTCTTTTCATTGCTACCTTCCAAAAGTACCTTGGAAGGAAACATTTATGAGACTAACTTTAGAGACAACAACTCCTAAAGACTGATGAATGTTTGATGGCAAGGTGGAAAAGGAAGCATTTTTTATGACAAGGAATGCATTGAAATCAGGAAAAAGAAGTGAAAAATCCATCTGGATCTAGAACTTTGAAATTATAACGCAAATAAGCTATCTTATAAAACAAAACCTTATAAATTAGGTAGAAATTTGGAACCCTAGAGGTATTCACTGAATTCACTCAAACGAATTCAAGTACATCAAAACCTGTGAAAATCATCCAAGAAAGTGATTCAAGTCAAATACTTGTTTTCCGACATTGAAAGATCAAACAGAACTAAGGGAAATATTTCAAATTACAATTAAATCTTTATTTGAACATCCATGGATCATTTCCATACGAGTTAAAAAATAATTATCCAATCATCTAATACCAAATTGTAGATTTAGATGAGAAATATTTAAATTTTCAACTTCAATCTCTGATAAGTATAAAAGAAAATATACTAATTTTGTTTTCCTAGAGCGAATGTCCTCGTCTCAATATCAGTGCGTTATTATACACCAAACATTGGCGCGTCAGTCCCGGAAAACTGTCACCGATAGTGACAAGTGCCACTTGGCATCAAACTTTGTTCATGAAGAGTTCTTTTTTCCTCCAGTTTGTGTCGTTCCTTCTGCCGACGTTCGCCCGTTCGGACGGTTATGCTTTTTACAACCCTATTACCATTATTTTTCCTCCCATTTTGTTTCCAGAACTTTAGCTCAGTAGTTCTCGATCGATCTTCCTGTATGTACTCTGCTCTCCGTTCGCCTTGCAGTTTGCATATCGAACAACTTTTGGATCCAGTATCGATTCGCAGAATCGAATGGCACCAATGGCGGCCTCTGCCATGATGGAAGGGACTAGTTCCATCGTCCTATGATGCAAACCTTTCCGAACATACCCGGGATATGTCGCAAATGGAACGAAAAACGAACAACTTTTCTTCCTCTCGCCCCCACGCGCCCCGGCAGGGAAGAAATATTCAACAGATTTCTCACTCTTCACCGAAACCGTGACCCCGGAAGTGATGGTAGAGGAAGGAGGAAAAAGGGAAACAAAATGCCATGGAGATGTAGGGCTTGCCGTTTGCTGCAGCAGAACGGTTTAAAACTTTCCCATCATCGGCGGACATTCGTATCGATAAGTGAATCCTTTCGTAAAAAGGGAATCCCGATGGATCCACTTACGGGATGGCGCGGGAGGTGGTATGTGATGCTCGGGGTACAAACAAGGACAAACTAGCACCGAGTGTGACGATGGAGGACAAGTTCATTTTTACCAGCATGGCGTTGGTGGATAGGAGTTTTACGTCCGGGGTTGAGGTGTTTTTGGAGTTTCCAAAAAGAAACAACACTCCGGAAGTGACAAACAGTGCCTCGGGTGTTTAAATGTGTGTGTGTGGATGTCTCGAGTTGATACCTTGACAGGATTTTTCACGACAGATTGTCCTATGGTGGTAAGTTTCAGTGTTCAGTGTGGCCGTACTTGCAAAAGTTTTGTCGTGATTTTTGCGTTCCCTTCGCTTGCGTTCCCTTCGCTTTAGTCTACATTTGCCCCATTTTTTTTTTATACATACGCGCTGGAAGGTTTGAAGTTATTTTTTATAACTCTACCACCTTTCATGCCCATGTACTTTTTTGCAGCTGCTTTGGAAAGCTTTTTTGCGAAACGAATTCGTAAATCGGGTCAGCTTACGCCTATGATGCGGAAGAATGGTTCTTGAAACTTTTTCCATAATAAAAGAGGATTTTACGTACGTATGATGTTACGTTTCAGAAACTTTGGGTATTATGCATTCTAGGCAGATATAGATAGTGTATGTATAATTCAGGCCTCCGTTTGGTAGAAACCGTTGAAACTTTGTTTTTGTAAAACATTCGAGAATTTAATAAGACATAGAATGTCAATAAATGGTTGTGAAAACAAATAAATAAACAAAACCAAAAATAATTACAGTTAGAAAATTTACAACAAATAACTGTGTAAACTATTGCAACACAAGATTAGAAAACGAATGCAACGATAAAATAACGAATAAAATCGTTAGAAAAAGAAATCCAAGCTGAGACTACCAGATGAATGAAATAGCTACACACATGTTAATTTTGTTACCATTGCGATTCGACCCCATCGGACCGATTTTCATTAGTTTCGAATAAAATAAAGCTGTGAAAAATAATTACAAGAATTATTCCACAGTAAAAAAATTCCCAATATGTGTTGTACTTTAGATAGATGATTAAATAGATTCAGCCTCTGAATACTTGCGAGTGAAAAATACCATCAAAACGCTTCTGCACATTAATAAAACTATCATGAAGGTTTTAATGAATATTAACAACATTTATAGTTTTGTTTCAATCCAATCTCATTGCGAAAAATCAATTTTTAACGATATATTTTGGTAATGAAATCACATCTATTTAAATGTAAGGTAGCGCTTTCTTTTGAATGCTTCAATTCGTTCCATATGTGAAAGTTGCTGGTTAAATGATTGAATGTTGCATCATCCAATTTCATTACGCTTTATGACGCATCGAACACTTTGAGCATCCTGCTTTTGGCGAACTTTCAAACATCCTATAAATCTTCTACCACGACCCAATTCCCTTCGACACTGATTTAACTTGTGTCACAGAATCGCTAGTCACTTCCGCGACTTCCTTCTTCTAGCACTCCGATCCGAGGCTATTCGTAGGCTCGCGGTGACTCACGTTCACCCGCAATCAATAAATCTCTCATTACCGAGCTCCTAAGCACTCGGTCGTAAGCTACCGAGCCTCGATTTGCTTCCAATATCCCAAGCTATCCGGGCGCCTGATATGTAAGAGTCGGCCCCCGAAAACTTATCGCCAGTATTTTGCCATCCTAAACCCTAAGTCCCAATCGGGCCGAAACGGTCGGCTTTATAGCTTCCCTCTGTGCTAGGAATGCGTGTGTGTGTCATATCAGCCCACGCCGGCGATAAGCGACATTTGAGGGTACGCTTCCGTGCGCAATCAATCGATATAAAATCGCACCACCTTTGGGTCGGGTTCGGCCCAGAAAGCACCCAAAGAGATTCTATTAGTTCCTCGTCGACACACAAGTGAAGTTCGTGATCGTGCCAGTGCCACCGTGAAGAAGTCGCAGCATGAGAGCGTTGATTTTGTTCGCCCTGCTCGTGGTCGTCGGTCTGTGCGTCGTGGCCGAAGCGTCTAAACACCAGCCTGACGGCGAACGGCTCGCGGCCCGCTTCGCCCAGCTGGAGGAAATTAAGGGACTGAAGCCGAAGCATCGACAGCTGCTAGAGCGCGCGGTTCACGAGTTCGAAAGCACCATCGATAAATCGACGCTCGATCCGGCCCACAAGGCTGCCGTCAAGCAGAAGGCTCTGGACCATTTCACGAGCCGGGTGGCCCAACGGAAAAACGGCCACTAGTGAGGGAGGGGTGAACGCGTGGAAGAAAACGTGGCCATGTGCTTTGAAGAGCGCTTAATTGAGCATTTGAAATGCCACATCCACAGACACTGATAAGGACGGTAATGTGTCAAGAAAATCCACCTGCCAGTCTTTAAAATGATTCCCAATAAAAGTTGCCTGCATTTTTATATTGCTTAATACATTCTTGTATTATAATGGTTAAGTTATTTTCATGGTTGTTTTTTGTGAATGTGAAACTCCAATTAAACCCATTCGTATGTAGTTTATATGAGTTAGTTTCAATATTTCACAAATAATTTAACAAGTCAATCAATTAGTAGTAAATTAAAAAAAACAGTAGTTTCAAAAGAGATTAAAAATCTTCTAAACATCATTTGGGTAGATAAAGCAAAGGGTTGAAATCGTATTCCGTGAGCTCAAAGTTTAGTTTTGTTCCTAGTTAATTGACGTTTGCTCTGAAAATGTTCTTCCGACAGTTCAACCCTATATCCTTTGAGATATCATCGATGGGAATTCCTTAGCAATTTACTAAAATTTGTCATGTTTCAAAAATCCAATATAAATAAAATTTCAATTTTGAAAATTAAATGGACAAAACTCTTACATTTTTTAACATGAAACTGGAAAAACATGAACATGAAAGGGTAAATCAAATAAAACAAAACACTTGGAAACACGATCAGCGAAAAGGAGGAAGCAAGAATTCAGTCAGAGGACGAATTCAGTGTTGCGACGATTTTATATTATAGTCCAAAATTTATGTTTCAAACTGTTATTTTGTTCGATTGTGTTATATCACCACCAAGAAAAGATACAAATACATCGTAAGCAACAGCACTTTATTTGATTTGTCTTATTATTAAATCTGGTTCCTTGTTGAACCTGGTAAACCTCAAATCAAACATGACTCATTTTTGTCCTACTCTATTCAATCTCCTTTCCAACATGTAAAATACTTGCCGTGTATGTAGTTGTAAAATTTTCCCAATTAATGTCACCCTTAAAAACCCACATTCATGTTTGAAGCCATTTGAGGAGAGCCAACATACGTAGGTGCATACGTATTAGAAAGTTGTTTTTCAGAAAACTTCTTCTCTACCATGACACTTGGAACAGGAAGTTGGCTGACCAAAAGGACAAAAATCGGCTGTGAAAAACTAAAAATCATGTTTGCTTCTAAATTTGGCTAATATCGTAACAACAGAAAAGCCCACCCCCTCTGGAGAGGTCAGCAGGCTCCCCAGGGGAAAACTTCACCCGAGCTCAAAACCAAGCTGCAGTCAGTCAGTCAGTCAGCAGAGGAAAACTTTCGATCGATAACCTTTTGGGTGCACGTTTGCCCATCCACACGTCCCAGTTGACCGACATTATCTTCAACCATAGGCAGAAGAAAAACCCTGTTCTAGGGGGAAACAGGAGAAAACTGGCCCGTTTCGAGGGGAAAGTTCATCCTGCAGAAAAGGGAATGCAAAGTCCTGAGGCCAACAAAGGTAAGGTAAAAGGTTAGAGCACGTGTGACTCGTGTTGCCAACGGTTCGTCGATGGTGCAGCAGTGCCACTTCCCCCTCTTTCTTTCGGAAAAACCGCCGGGAAAATGCAGGCGCACTAAGTGTGACCTCAAGCGGGGACATAAACTTTTGGCACCGGAGGGAGACGGAGACAAAATGGCGCAAAGCCGGCCGCCGGAAACCGGTTATTGTGTCATTCGACAATGATTTATGTGTCCGAAATTTTCAATTCCCTCCTCTCAGCACTTTTCACGCGGTAACCAATGTCAGCCGTGGTCTGGGTGCGCTGGTAAAAAGGACATTCGCAAACGCGACGCACACAAGGACATGCTCTCACGATCGTTCGAATGCGGTTGGCGCTTCGTGCGAGACGATAGTTTTAAGCGCACTGTGCAAGAGTGCACGCCGCCGTGACGTGACTTTCCCAACACGACACTTTTCAGCTTGAGGGAATTGGCTGATTGTTTTCGCCTCTTTTTTTTTTTTTGTTCGTTATCTTTCCACTTTCACCACACGCTGAAGGAAGTGTACGGTTTATGGTGGGCTTTTTTTCGGTGGGTATTTTTGAAACAAACGATTTTCAATCCAAGCTTTCAATCCGCTGAACGATGGAAAGGGACGGCAAACGGAAACGTGTTTGAAGTGATAAATTTTACGCACCAACGAAGCACCAGCTCGTCAAGTGGTTTTCCGGTGGCGCCATTGAACATTGTGTCGGGTCAGCGTTGTGTGCGTCGGAAACAGTTTCCCCCGGCCGTATATGATTGTCGTTTGGTGAAAATCCGTCATTTTAACCCATTTCCCGGCTGACAGTTTGGACTGACTACGGCCGACGTCTGCACCAAACGTTCGTCGTGACAGATGAGTGATGAAAACGAGTGACAGCGTTTGGCGAATGCGTGGTTTTGTGGGCTTACGATAAACGAACATTAATTTAAACGGTGTAGAATGTGGAGTTTTGTGAGAATCTTTGAGCTTTTAACAATTCCTTTCGACATTTTAAAATAGCACTAAAACCAAATCGTAAATGAAAGCAAGAAGTATCATTCGATTAAAAGCACTTAAACGAAAAAACGAATCTTTATCTGATCTCAAAAGAAAGAATCGTTTGCCAATAACAGCTCTTATCAGCAGAAAACTAATCTCCACTGACAAATACGTTCGGAATTGTTCTCCAACGACGCAGCGCATTTAAACCATACCGACCTCGAGCACTAGAAACCCAATTTAACGCTCAGCGAGTTATTTTCACAAATAGAACGAAGGAAACGTTTGGTAAAGATTGCATTTAATTTTTTTTCCCACCCCCGTTCGAAAGAAATGTCCCTTCCTTCGAGCGAAAATGCTCAACGGGTTAGAAAATCGAACACATTTTTCACGTTGGCCCGGCCAAACACGAAGGTGGCAGCTGGGAAATTGCCAAACGGAGATGGTAAATTTCTCTTAAAACAGTTCTTATTTAACGGAACGACGGAACGAGTGGAAATCGAAGGCAATTCGACTTCGATTAACCGACCCCCGGGCGTCCCCGAGGTGAGCTGGAGGGCTGAGATAAGATAATATTTGTGGTGTTTTTGATTGTGTCTTGAAGGGTGAGAGGCCAATCGAAGGTGGCAAACGAAAATTGAGAAATTGCGCAATCACCTCAGTGACACTGATATATTGGCTGATAGTGATACTATCGATAATGTTCGGACTAGTTTTGTCTTTTATTTGTTTTTTTCTCTATTTGTTCAATCTGAACTTTATACTTTCTGATCCTTTTATCGTTTCACAAGGGGGTACGATTTAAAACTGTTTAGATGATCGATATTCTCAGGCAGAGGAACAGCAGCACGATTTAAATCAAAAATTCAATATTGAGAGAAACAAAGAGAGAGGAAAGGGAAAACTCCTGTGAAACAAAAAAAGGTTATTTTTATTTTACTTTCCAACACTAACCTTCCCGCAGATCGTGTCGGCCGAGGCATAAACATATTTAGGGCAATTTTTCCACCCGCGCTCCAATCACGTGCTCCGAACTCGATCCACGGAACATTTCGCGCACAATTTGTGCTGAATATTTCATCCATAACTCCAGTGTCAACAACGTTTTCCGCCGGCAGGACGTGATTTATTCACTCACCGTCGCTCGGTACCAACCACCAACACCCTCCACCGCGTGGCACGCGATTGAGCTTGACGACTTAAAGACGTTAAGCACGCGCCGGAGGAAAGCGTTCAATGGTGGTTAAGATTTTCCCTTCTCTCTCTCTCTCTCTCTCTGCTCGACAGTTGAACGGCATACGGCATACAAAAATATCTCGACAGTTGTCGAAACACCGAAGCTCTTTATGCCGTACGTATCGAATCAATCGCGTTGGAGTCGTGCCGGTGCTCGAGAACGTCTTAAGGATCGTCCCGATTTTGGCTGCGTTTGAATATTTGATGGGTAAATAAGAAGTACATCGACCGAACGAAATCTTGTTGAAGCCCTAGCGGAGGCAACATGTATTTTATTAAAACCTTTTCCATTAATTTGACATTCTTTTCTCTCGAAAGAAATATTTTGTGATTAGATGTTTCTTTAATTAAAGAATTATTCTATTGGACGAAATATACGCCTGCTCTATTAGTTCGTATTGGATCACTAATTGTTCTTTTTCTTTCAATATTGTATTATTTTTTAAGCATTTAAATGCTTTTCAGAACATTTTTAACATTCAAACTAATTTTAAAGTTTCCTTCGATACAATCCTCTTTGAACTTTCCTTGTATCGATGTCATTCTCTTCTTGAACGCCTTTCCTTGTTTGTGCTTTACTTTATGACGCAACCAAAATCCACAAAATCGAAACCAAAGAAAAGCGCGCCCCCGAACGGTTTTCCCGGGGTGATAGAAAATCCTATAGAAAGTACTGCGTTACGAAATAGTCTTTCGGGCGGCGTTGGGCCCGACCTCTAGTTTCAAAGCCACTTTATATTACTTGGGAGGATTCGTTCGACCTGCGGCTTTTAAGCGCCCCGTCTGCACATAAAGCCCTACCCAACACACACAAATACAAAGACGGAGAGACCCACGCACCAAGGCGATATAAAATTCACCCCCAAAACCGGCGAAGAGAGGCACATTTCTCAATGCAACGAACCATGGACCATCTGTCCGACGGAATGCTTGAATCCTGTCATCGGGAGCGTACCACCCCCTTTCCCTCACCGTCCTTGGGGAGTAGAAAGTATCTGTCGGCAGCCAGCAGCCTGCGCCATAGTGGCTTAGATGATGTAATTCCATTTTATGGGTCTCTTTATTGCGGTTAGATTCGGGGCACTAGATATGAACAATGTCTTTGTTTCCGCCTCCCTTTCTCTCCTTCGGCAGCCTCAAACTAACCGCCCGAACCTTCTTCAGCTCGGTTCCTTTGTGGTGAAGTGGGGTCGAAAGCTGTCTAAAGACGCTTCCGGGTTTGTGATCGTTTTTGAGTGTTTCCCATGAGAAACGGAACAATTGGCAGACAAAGAGCACTGTCCAGCATTTGAAATTATTTAAATGCTTGTTACCATAGCATAAAAAGCATAAATAGTTAAAAATTCTAATTGATTTCATAAAAAATTATTTCTCCCACAATTTGAGAGTTTCTGACAAAATTTTGCGATTTGAAAAAAATCAAAACTAATATTTTGCTTTTCAAATGCTATATGCATGATTTATACTCGTTATGCACTCTTCTTGTTGTACATTGATTCTTCACTCAATTTAAAGAAGCCTTGCAGCAGCACAATTTTCTATATGTTTTTTTCTATAAAACATAAGCTTCTTAGAAAGTTCATTATGCGCTTTTGGAAGTGCTTTGGAGCATGTTTTCATCTGTTACAAATTATATATAAGTAGTCCAAACAGAAACAAACACATCATACTGTCTGAAAGAAGTAAACAAGAAGTAAGTTTACTGTCTAAACTAATTGATTTTGTTTACTAATGTTACATAAAATACATATAACGTTTAATTTATAATATTTCAATCCGTTATTTTGTAACATTGCACCACCAAGAACTAATATGAGAGTACCTTTAACGTGTTGAACTTTCCAAATCAGTCCAGCGTTTTTCCACTCGTCACCGTAGCGCTCAATCTTCTTGTACGAGCAATTTCCGCTAATCCCAAACAACTTCCGTTTCCCTTCCGCTACCCACGCCCCGAAGCGCGTTTGGCAAATTTCCGAATCCGCTCGCATCCATCCGTAAGACAAAACGTGTCTCTAGCATTTCCGGTATTTTTACAGCACATCCGAGCGTTATCTTTGTCCGCAACCTCTTTACTCGCGCGCGCGGCTCACTCGATCGAACGGATGTGAACGAAAATGGATGATGCAGCGGGCGATGGAAAAGTAGATTTCCACTAACAAAAGGGTGCACGAGAAGAGACGGGGGGGGGGGGGGGGGCGGGAACACGCACCAAAATAATGTATCATCCGTATTCCACCATGTCGCTGCTATCGGCGAGCCGGTGCGAACGCTTCATTAAACCTTTTTCCACCAAATCATGCCCAGGCGGGGAAATTAATGGATCCTCGCACCGAACGTTCCGGGGCCGAAAAACCCATCGTTGCGTATCAATCAATTTTTGGTTCATGCTCTCGTTAAGCCACAGCCACGCGTTCCCCCCTACCTCATTCCACAACCCGAAGTCGTTGGGCGAAAAGGAAACGCTGGAAAAGTTACACCGCACGTGGGTTTGGCTCGTTTTTCGGTCCGCTTTCGCGAAAATCCATACCATCGATTTCCACTTGCGAATGATATTTGGCGACGTGACGTACCACAAGGTGCTGGGAAAAGGCACAGTTTTTCGACTTCACTCTTCACCCTCCTCCCGCCCTGCCTTCCTCTTTCTTCCGCCACTCGATTATCTTCATCACACGCCCGACGCTCACGTCAAGGCTCATCGTTCACTCTGACACGTACGCGTAATTTCGCTCGTAATTTCCATGTACGCGGGCTGCGCAACTCCAATAGGTCCTTCCTCTTCTTTTTTCTGTTTCCCCACGATGTGGTCCAGCGAGTAAAAAAAATCGCAAAACCGTCCCGGAACACCGAACTGGGCTTGGGGAAAAAACGGTGAGTTATTACAGGGCGCTCTACGACGACGTTTTCGGCTGCCAAATGGTACGTCGTGAACGGAACAAACAACATTTTGGCGATAAATTAACTTTACCCAGTGTAACACACGCTTGCAAACGGAACGACGTATGCCGTGGACGAAAAATGAAACAAACATGTTAGGTGTCGTTTAACAGCGATCGTTTAAAATAAATGGTATGGCTGCTCGTGAAGTTCCTAAAATCTGCAGCAAGGCTTACAAGTTAAGAAAAATAAGTAATAGAGATTGTGCATTATTACGTACGAACCTACGAAAAGCTTTAGGCAAAAAAAATTTGAATCCCAAAAAAAATGTGTCCAGATTATTCAAATTAAAAATTACAGTAAACTTGCAGAATAAGAAACAAAAATGATAACAACGTGAGCGACGATAACTTCTTTTCATAAAAATGAAATCACTCTCAGCAAAATTTCTCTTTAAGATAAATTAAACAACACCACCAACAATATGTTGACTACTCTTATTTTTTAATGTGATTTCGCTCCAAAATTCGCAGCCTTTAAAATGTATCTGATTTCTTTTTCATTAAAATTTTTTATCGAAAAGCTTTACATTCAATATTAGGGTTTTATCTCAATGTTTGTTTGGGGTTCTCTTAATGTTTATTATTCCTTATCGAAAAGTATATTCAGACACATCTGCCATTCTATTTAAATAGATTTTTTATATTGTGCAAACTTGAGCTTCAAAGCAAAACAATCTTTGTTTAGCTTTAAGCTTCTTATTAACATATAACAGTACATTTATGTTTGTATTGAGGGTATTTAAAATGAATTTCCCATTACGGTCTGGAGAAAAATGGTCCTGAATCACAAAGCTACACCCTAGTGAATAACTGATTGAAGCATTTTGAATTAATTCCTTCCAACAGCAGCTATAAATCTCACACAGTTCATCATACGGATCGTTACCGATCCACAAACGGGACGGGACCGAAACCCAACGCAATAACTAATGAAAACAAATTGTCGAAGCCGCTGCCAACAAACGATGCAGCAAATTATGCAGCCTGTTGAGAGAAAAAAAAGCGCAACCAAGCGAACGTCAACGAAGAATTACGACGTGTCCTTATGTCTTACGGCGTTTGATCAAAGGAGGCCGGAAAAAAGAGCAACATACGCGAAGAAGGCGAAGAGCGGCTGAAGGAGGAAGGAAAAACCAAACAAACATAATCACATATGTCTCCAGTGGTGCAAGCAGTCCCCGACTCGAACAGTCACATTCGACGGTTCCTCTGGTGAAACACCCGAGGAGCTGAAGAGGAGCAAAAACATCATCACCACATCTGATGCGTCCTCCGGCACCGCTTCAGGCGTTTGTTTAATGAATGAATCGAAACAAACCCCCGGAGGAGCACCGGTACCTCGACGTTCCCTGGCCTCACGTACTTGGCAGGAGCAAACGTACTTCCGGTACGTGCTTTCCTAGCGTGCCGGAGAAAAACCTCCCGGTCGGCTTGATGAATCAAAGCAAAACGGAACCACGGTGGGGAAGCATCCGAGCAAATGGAGACAGACAGTCCCAATCACAAAACCACTGGAGGCGGCCTGGCTAGCCCTGGAAACATCCCGAGTTGCCGAGGAGCGATGGGAAAATATGACGGTGGAAAACTATCTTCACCGCAGACGGCGGCAGTTGGAGGCAGACGGCAACTTTTTACGACCGCAACAGATGTGATCGGGTTGTTGTTTTTTTCTTCTCTCCCACAGCAACAGAAACGCGACGGAGAAGAAGGAAACTTAAGCCGGATGGGCGCCACCAGCGGGACTCACTATTCCGGTCACGTGGGTACCGAATGATTTAGAGACACCAGGCGCCTCCATTTCCCCGGGACGGAAGCTTAGCGGCCGGAATGTGGTGCGCGTTGCGTGGTGTCACCCCGACGATGGAAGTAAAGAGTGCCGGATGTGCAGCTGGAACAAAAAGAAAATCGGCCAAACCGACCACCGCTGGCAAAGCAACAACGGGGCCTGCTGATGCCGGTGGAATTTGAATTAGCCGACACCTTCTTCGGACACATGGTAAACAAGTTTGCTCTGGGCATTGCAGAAACACAGGAAAATGGCCGTCTTTAGGAAAATTCAAGTTTATTTCTACCATTCCGTAATTCCAAAACAAGGAAATTTCACAGGCAACCTAGCAAAACACTGCAGCGTTGTTAAAGCATGTTCAGCTCGTACTTCACTGGTAAACCATTTAATCCCTCCCGAGTTCAATGTCGAGATGTTCGGGAATTAGTCACTCCGGGTTTCGATTGAATATCTGATGTCAAGTTTCCCATTTCAGCGTTCTCTTTCATGCACGTTTACGTAAGCAATGCTTTCAGTTTAAGTTTGGTTTGTTGTATCGAGTTAATCCACATGTCGGAATGTATGCAAGACCACTCATCCGACTAGACCTAAGCGTGTTAGATCGATTGAATTTCATTACGAATGTGCATTGGATCTGGTTTGATGCGGATCAATCGAACATTACCAGTCGTAATACGATGAGATAAATACATTTCCCAGCACAGTTGTTGTGCGATTGTTTTACAGGATTAAACAGTCGGGGGTCATGTTTGACAAAAATCTAATCTAATGTACCGCAAATACTACTATTCTTTAGTTTAGTTATTCTTTCAATAAGTGTCTTTAATTTTAAACTTGTACAGTTTGAGAAAACTCGAAGGATGCTTTTGGCAAGTTTATTTACTTTCTATATTGTAACGTAGAAATTTCTAAGTATCCTAATTTAAATGAAAATCATGCTTAAAAAGATTTTAAAGCATTAACTGAAATTAGATTAACAAGTTATCGCATGTTTTTCATTAGATTAAAAAGCCTAGAAGAAACTTATTCAAAAATAAAGTAAATCATTTTGAATACAAAAGAAAAAAATGCAATCGGCACGTACTGCATCAAGGAAATATAAACTGAAACTAAGCAAATATTGTAAAATAATTACTAAATATTTACAAGATACTTACCAATTAAACTGAAATATGCACCATTATCCACTCTAACGCTCAATGATACAATAGAAATAGTGCATTAACAAGGATCAACCAAGAACGATTGAAAACAACTACCAACCGTAAATAGTTTGGTACGCAAAAGATAAAATATTTAAATCATCGATTAATCTCAAACAATCACGTCAATCATCGAAGAAATACGAACCCCATGGGAATGACATCGATGTGTGCTAACAGGATACCCACAGCATCCGGTGCAACTACTCCGGTGGATGGAGTTGCTTCCATCTTTGCTCAACTCAAATCATCTGTCTATATAGTTTAGATCATCAATTGCTCCCTCCGGCCCTAGCCCTGGAGAGGATTTAATTTACTCCTGGGAAAATAAATCCAGAAACGCATCCGCAGTTGAATGGCATCACCCAACGTTTTTGCCCATCTGCTCGATTCTATTCTTTCACGCTAACATTTCACTCCCTTTCCCGACACGTGCTGAAATCGGGTCTGCATAACATTGCTCCCCGAGGGCGGTTAAGCCTGGCTGGTTTGCTGAGCGCTCGCAATCCGGTTAAGATTATGTAGAACACGATGAAATGAGTATTGATTTTGAATCAATTTACACCAGCTGTGCGAAGGTTGCACCTGGAATTGCTGTGCGTTCCTGATTGAAATGTGCAGACGTTGCATTCCCGCCCAGATCCGGCATTTATCAGCAACACCGATGGTGAAGCTAGGTGCACTATGAGAAAAATAGTTTTACTACGACTTAAAAAAATGTCGTGAGGTAGATTTTTTATTAATTCGGGATTTAAACTGTGAAATAATAAAAAAAGTTTATAACGTGAGATAAAAATGCAAAAAAGTATTTCGACAACACAAAGTTGTAATATTTACTCACTCGAAATAAACCGATATTTTTGTATCATCATCCTAGGTATTTCAATTGTAAGCACAAAGGACAAAAAACGTTCTCTCTTAGCATCAGCAGTACTAACCCAAACTGGCTGACTCAACACATTGGAAACTCCCAGTCGATCCCATTACCAGCGAACTCAATTAAATCTAACCACATAACAGCGAAAAAACAGACCCCGTTCCGAACAATCTCCCGATTCGGTATTATTTTTAATCCCTTTTTGCTAATGAACCTTTTCTCCGCTTTGCATTGAAATTCCGCCCGGGTTGTGTAACATTCATCCGTGCCATCGTGTGCAAACGTGTGCAAATTTTCTGATCCTCTCCCGGAACCCATCGTGAAATGCACAATGGCGCCCGGCGTTGGGAACCAAGCCTTCTCGCTATTATTTATATTATATCACATCGGGATCGAACCGAAGCGTAACGGCCCGTATCGGAGAACGCATCCCCACCTACCTAGTGTGTCCTCCCTGCCGGGAACCAGGATAGCGAATTCCTGCCCGCAACGTACACACACACACACGCATACTCGCACCGGCGAAACGCATGCTAATGGAATCGAATAACGCTTTTACGCCGCACCGAACGGACGATCGAACTAACGAAGTATGATCGGTATCCCCTTTTTCGGGGGAGGAGAGAGGGAGGAAAGAAGGACAAGGAACGTACGGAAAAGCTGCCCGTCTATAATTGATGCTGTGGAGGCAAAATCAGAAGTAAAGCTCTTTATAATGGGGATTTCAAATCCGAGCACCGGGCAATCGGGTTTGAGAAAAGATTGAGAAATAAATCAATCGGTATTTATGCTTCGGCAAACGAGGCGTTACCGGCTGTCCGGAATAATCAATTCAATGGGACATGGGGAATTGAGTTGGAATGTTTACTTGTGTGGTTGATCGAATAGAAATAAATTTGCAAAAAAAAATAGACAAACATAAGCCGAATTCTTTCGAAGAAAAGTAATTTTCGGTTGTTGTCCTTCCTTTTTCAAATAAAGAAAAACATTTTAGAAGCATTTAAAGTGTACCAAAAAACAAACAAACGTCTACGCTACGCTAAAAAGACGGTACAACACATTAGGCAACTTTTCCCAGACATTATCTTTCCCACCTGAAACCCACTTAATGGCGCCCTTCCCATCAACGTCGACGATGAAGTGCCATTTTAATGATAAATGCAACCTCATAAACTACTCTAGACGATAAACACAATCTTTCCCCTCGCGTGCACAAACACTCGTAAAGTTCTCATGCTCCCCCGGCGATTCCGGCTCCTTAAGAATGTCACGACCATTGCTCGGAAGGTTGAACGGTAAGTCAAGAGGAAAACGAGCGAAAACGGTAAGATAAACTAGCGAAGGTGTTGAAGCTTCCGGTTTGATGGCCGTCCCCGTTCAAGGCAAGGGAACGAAACACGCGGAAAGGTTAGAAGAAAAGCTAGCACCCATAAACGAGTGAGGGTAAGAAAGAAAAAAAGAGCAACGGTTGGGAAAGCACATCTTGGCTCCAAGCGGGAACACAAGAACTACCACTCGGGAGCTGGTGTTAGATTTTAGAACCTACCCTTGCCTGCCTGATGCTAACTAATTAAGATTTTCAACCCACCCGAAGCGATAAATCCTTTTAGATAACAGCTCAGCCTCAGTAGCCTCTACAGATACAATGCGAAAGGGGCTGGCGCACGATTAATCAAATATTGAGTATCCCAGCAGCAGGAAATGGGGTGGAGCCTTCGGGTTTTGGGTCTCCATTACGCAACAAATAATGAAACGGTAAGCCACAGAATATCACCTTTCGGGGTTTGCTGATGCCTTTGAGCCAGAAGGGAAAGTTGCTAGATGATCCTCTCATTAAGGCGGCTTGAGATCGAAAGATTTAATTAACTTTGTTTTACGAGCCGCTCATTGACAATGTGGTTGTAAATTGAAGATCAAAAATCTGGATGTTGTAGCAGTCTTTAAAACCACAAGGGAAGTAAAGTGGAAGTTTTTCAAAACGAGTAATATTATAGTTTAAAAGTTCAAGAGCCTTATGGAAAAGAAAACCACTTACAATTTATTGGAAAAATCAATAAAATAATTAAAGTCACTTCATGTTCTCGTCTGAAATTCATATTTGTAATACTTTGTTTTAAAGAATTTTATTAGTCACAAAAATCCTCTCTCCTCCATGTTTTTAGAAAAATTATTACAGTCGTTATGTCTGGATTGTTAAAAAGACAAAAAAGAACACCAACATTTGAAATTCTTGTTCCTTTTTGGAAAACTTCAATTGGATTAGATTGGAAGACCGGTTTGTTTTGTAATATTGTGTCACTAAGCCCCATTCTTATAATAAGACGATTGAATGGCAAACTCTATGTACCATGAAGTGTCGAAATACAGTTTAACGGAAGCTTTCAAATCCCTTAACGAAACCAAAACACACTTTTAGTGGTTAATACTGGCTTTTCAGAATTGTTTGATATCTTTGGCAACAAATTTCAGTACATGGTATCACTAATTTATCTCCTCTACTAGTTATCTCTGATTACGCTTCTCAACTCACTGGCGGAAAGTAAACATCATACACTATAAATCATCTCCTACACTACTACTTCCGGCGAATGTGACGTAAACGGAAAACCGGGTGAGAGACACCACTCCACGTCACTGTCAGACCTCGGTTTGGTGCTAAAAACGCCTCGCTCGGTACAGCCCGGAGCTACTTATGGGGCGGTTTGCATGAAACGGGCAGGCTGTTGCGGTAATTATTCATGCCACCTCAGCCACCCCTCGCTCACTTGGTAGGCCTTCCGGGAGTGAGGCACACTTTCGAAAGGAACAGAAAAACCATTCCCAAACCGTATGCTGCCATCCAAGGCGCCTTCTGTCTCTCAACTGTCAAATGCAGACCTGTCGGGCTGTCAACACTTGCACTTCACTCGTTCTCACTTACAGACACGAATAAAAATCGCACATATGCTATTGATCCAGAAAGTCTTCCCAACGATGTACACGTAGAAGGAAATTTGGTAACTGAAAACATTTACTTAAAATTTACGTTGGAAAATAAGCCTCTTAGTGCAAAATACCAGCTGTGAATAATTAGAATCTTCTTCGATAAACCAACTTTACTGAGCAGCTTTGAACTATTTTATCAAACTTTGTGTTAACCCAACAGCGAACTATTTCTGGTTGAGTCAAGGCGTTTCAACAGCTTTCGAAATTCATTTCATTTCCACCGTTCGTCTAATTTGCAGCAATTAAATCTAACACTACCACGAAACAAAACGAAACCATGCTTGCTCGTAAAACAATATTTGTCTTTCGAATCAAAATTCAAAACACAGCCGACGGCCACAATTAAACATGGCATCGTTCTGGCTATCCGCGCAACCGGCGCATGGTCTTTACGGGCCTTTCAAAGTCATGAAAATTTGGGAATGGATACAAAACGACCGAAGAAAATGGAAAGGGAAACTAGCAAAGTGTCCACGAAAGGCGTATCGTTCGTTCGGGTAGGAAACAATCTGCTCCTTTTCGTGGACTTTGAAGCAAGCAGCCACTGGTTTTTGCTGGTCTTTTTCAGTTCTCCTTGTTTTAAACCAACCGCATTTCTTGCGGGTCCGGGAAGAGAAATAAAACTTTCTTCACCCTCGGTCGCTTGCTGGCGGGCGCATTATCATTAACTCATTCAGCTCTTTTACCTCACAGGGATCCATCAGTTGGAACCAACAAGCTGGAAAGCTGTAAAAGTGAAATAAAAACCAAACTTCGTTGCAGAATAGTTTACGATGTCACGGTAGACTTTCTTCGAGTCTCTTAGTTAAAATAATCACCCAAGACTCCTCTTCAAGCACAAACTATGCTGGTTAATATTTGGAAAAAAGTGTAAGATACTCGGAATGTTAGAAAAACAATCTCTACAGCAGCCAAATTACATTAAATTTGGTCTTTAAACCTGAATAATCTGTACAAAACCTTGTTTGAACTATCGCTTTTTCAAATCACAATTTATTCTGTAGGCTTTCGAAGAGCTATATTTCGATAATTACCAAAGTATAATTTAGTAATAATTTTTACGCCTAGAACTGAATAAATTCGCTGCACAATTCATCAGAATTAAAAATATAAACGATTGAGTACCTTGGTGATGAAGGTTCAAGCAACAGGCTTCCACAACCGTGCTGTTTTTGTTTATTAATTTCCCTCAATCTACTCTACAGGCACACGCAAAAGGGTCGTTGCATGCCAGGAGCTTACATGGAAATCGTTTTACCGCACGACAACCCATCGTCGACTGTGCGATCAAGCAATTCGTTAAAATATTCAAAGAAATTGTTTTCCCTCCTTTCCTCCTTTGAACAGAGCGGAAGTAGAAATAAAAAACCCGCCTTCTTTGTGTGGTTATATGCTATGTTGTGCTAAGTGTATTTATTTGTTCATCTTTTCCACGCGGTGCAAAGCCGACCGTTTTGTTACACCGTCCGTAAAACACCCCAAAATGGGCTAATGATTGCCAGGTTTGATGGGGAGCCCGGTTTTCCAACAACCACCACTTTTCCTCCCCCCCCCCCTCCCATCGAGCGCTGTGCACGCGCACTTGTGCGCTCGTAAAGTAACAATTGAAAGTAAATTGTAGTTCCGAAGGTGCGGCGCAGTAAAATGTCGGAAAAATGTGGTCGGAACGGTTTCCCCACATGCCGCACGCAACGACCTTTGCGAAAGGAACGTCTTTTGCGTTTCTTTTTTAAAAACACTTTGCATTCGAGTCTGGTACGGTCTCGACCGTTATCATGCCGCTTCGATCTCACGCGGAACGATGCCATGGGGGCCTTCTTGGGCGCACGATAGCGTGAGGTAAAGTGATATGGACTGTTGATTGGCTCGTGTAAGTCGTTGGGAAAAACTGATAGGAGTGGCAATACAGTGGCACTTTCGAGCAATAAAAACGAACAATGATATTGCATATGGGTTTTTTTAGACTAAATTATTTTGCATGTGCTCTTTTACCATTTAGAACAAATAACAGTAATATTTGGTTTATAAATTACCGACTATCATTATAATTATTATTAAGTTTAGATTGAACGGCCAGGCCGTATTAATGCTTCTTCAGCATTCTTGCTTGTCTTGCTCGGTTGCTCATTATTGCGGACTATCATTATTAAATCATAAATAAAAATATGACATAAAAACAAAGAATAATAAAGCAAATAAACAATCTCAAATCAATAAAAACGAATAATAATATTGCGTTCGGGTTTTTTTAGAATAAATTATGTTGCATTTGCTCTTTCATCATTCAGAACAAATAACAATAATATTTGGAATATTAACAACCGACTAGCGTTTATATAAAAATGACTTAAAAACAAAGAGTAATAAAGTAAATATTCATAAACGATCTTCAATATCAGATAAACAATTTTCAAATCAATAAAAACGAATAATCATATTGCGTACGGGTTTTCCTAGAATAAATTATGTTGCATTTGCTCTTTTAAAGAGCATCATCTCCACCAAATAACAATAATATTTGGATTGACTTCAAAACAAAGTGTAGTAAACTAAAAAATTGTAAACCATAGCCATAAAAACATAAATATTACGATAAAAACATATTACGATAAAAACATATTACGATAAAAACAGAATAGAAGTATGGAAACTCCCAACATACTCATATAAAGACAGCATCAAAAGGCGTCACAGATTCATACGAATTTAAATTGTGATGAAATAACGCCTCCACTCAGATATGAATGTCGCCTGCCAGTTTCCTGACATCGTCAGCTAAATAATATCACCACTTTTCCCCTCGATATTACTCCCCGGAACCCCCGTGCGAGTTGGCTTAATAATCCTAACAATCGACTTGCGCTGGCAAGGAATAGATGGTCTTCGGTCGCATTCCAGGAGGACAGATATTTTGGTCCGCTGGAACCATTTCCGCTGCCGGTTCATGCCAGATCCGGTTGATACTTGATACGGTTTACTGGGAAGGCCTCTCCTTGACTCGCTCTCGGTAGGACTTTCAATAAACTCGGACGGCCAAAGATGGCTTCCGCCTGCCGTTGATTGGAAGCGTCTTCTCTTCACGTCGAGGTCAGAACAATCAAACACTTACGCCTAGGGCAGTGTCGGGCTTTGCGCATCTTCTTGCCCGAAAAAGGCGACGTAAAAGTAAAACCTTCCGACGAAACAACACCGGGACGGAAAGTGCCTCGAGCGATACACCTGGGTGACATTTGTCTGCATTGTTTATGGCGGATGTCTCGTGGCGTTTCTCAACGCATCCACTATTTCCCGAACCCGGGCGGGAAGAATGGCTTCCGCTTGTCTGGCTTTCTTCGGCCGGCTTGGAAAGGATACGGCAAGGCGCTCGGTGAAGATGGGCCTGATTGCGATAAAGCTGCCCTTACGTTAACGGCGTAAGCGTTTCAGCATCGTCTTCGAGGCAAACGAGCCGGCCCCAAGAGTCTATTTTCCGTGTTACGTATCCCAACCCCGAGGCGCCATTACCGGGCAAGTCAATGTCTCTACCGGCCCGTCCCAAGCACGGCGAAGTCTTGTGGGCAGACACTCCGGGCCCGAGTTGAAGGTTTAATGGCACGCAAGCTTACGTGTCGGGGCGCTCGTGGAAAACTGGAAAGGCGTAACGTTTGACGCACGGTAATTATTGGAACCGATGTTTATTCCTCGTATAAATATCGAGCACCGTCCGTGCTGGAGCTATTTTCCACTCCGCCGGTCGCGTTGTGGGGAAAAGCGAAATGAACGGAGCGCCGGTTGTGAGAACGGAAACGTCGGCGTAGCGTAATTACATTCAGTGTAACCAGGGGCACCATTTTCCAACCAAGTGTGCCCGTGTGTGCTCGTGTGCGAGATGGCTTGGGAAGCGAAGGGTTTGGAGGACATTTTCCTTTATGCTAAATTATGCATCACGCCTAAGCACCGCCGGGAGAATTGATTGAAAGTGGACGTGACGGTAGCTTTCCGGAAGGGGAAAATTCTTGATTTTCGTTGATCTTGCATCGAGCGTTCTGGAGGATAAGGATCCTTTTGGTTCATAATTAAATTATTCTGATTCTAGCGATGAATTATAGACATGCATATCATCGTACAATTTAAGGTCCTGATGAGGTTCAATTAGAGTCATATAAAATGGAAAACTCTCAACCAATCTCCATCCGCAACAACGCGCAACACAAAATGTAGATCCGTTCAATACTTTAAAAAAAATCTACTTAACAAGGTTCCATTTACACATTTTATATTCAAATTAATAAAGAAGATAAAAGAAAATTTTTAACATAAGAAAAAATTGCTTTTTAATCTTGTCCGAATGCCTTTTGGGGTTCATTTTACCCCTATTTTAAAAACGCTATAAACGCTTTCGTAATCTGTTACTTTTTAGTATATTTGCTGACTATCTTTTGGCGTTTTTAATTTTGTGATGTATCACTTCATCATTCCGCTAGCTCGGTATAAAGTAAAAAATAATCGATATGAATCGAATTTAAATCCTTTTCAACTTATATATTTTCAAAATTTATAATGTAAATTCAGAAAAAAAGTGTGTACTATAATGTTTATATATTAGGCCACTTATAAACAATGTTTTCATATTTTTAAGATAACAAATAACAAATGAAATGTTTGTTTTAGATGTAGGTAGTTTAAGATTTTAAGAAAAGCCTTAGTTTTTGTTCTAAAAATATTCACCCGTTTTCGAGATATAAAAATCGAAAATTGTATTGCGGTCAAAATGACCCCTATTTGGATTCTAGTGTTAAATGTTTAAAATATATTCGAAAACTGTTGGATTGTTTATCGTTTTAAAGGTACAGCTTAGTAAAATATGTTATTTACATCATATACACATTTTTAAATGATTATATCATAACTATTGTATCACGATCATGATCCAAACAAAACTACATAACTTAAACAAGAAAAGGGAGAATAAACCCCATATTTTCTTGTTATGGCGGTTCAGTAAGTAACGTAACGTGTAATTGGTATCGTTGTGAAATTTGGTGTGTGTCTGCCAAATGTGTGTTTACCAAATACTTCTGTTTTTGCCTTTTACATTTAGGAATGCAAGCATTAAAATATTTAAAGAAAACTGTTGAGTGATTCTTTTATTTATGGATTGTTACTTTAAATCCAAAAATCTTTGAAAATCATGCCTACTAGCAGTAAAGTCGATTGTATGTCCATCGTTCTAATACTTGGAGCTTGATAAAATAAGATTAAAATTGATTATGTTGAGAGATGACGATGGAAAAGCAAGATAATTGGGTTGTCTAGAGAACCATTGAATGGCGAGCAAATATTGATCATCTCTGTTTGTGGTGCAAATAGTATATCAAACATTATAGTTTCCCCAATACGCCGTAAGGTCGAACACGATAAATTCTCGATACAGCTCTCAATTAACTACTCTTTGGCAAAATATTGATTCTACCAAGCACGTCCCGATATATCGGATGGGTAAACAAAATTAGCCACACAAAAGGACACTTTGATGGCATCGGCAGCCATGTAGCTGTACCTCTGGCCTTCCACGTGCATCCCTTTCATCAACCGCAAGCAGTGGCACTCCTGCAAGAAGCAAAACCTCATCTCGACTGATGGAGCTGCAGCATCAACACGTTGCAATACTGATTTATCGATGATACGTCTGTATCTTCATCTAACGACCCAATCAAGTCGAATACTGATGTCACCGTGGCCCTACTCCTTCCCACTGCCTCTGCTCGATCTTTCCCACCCGAATGGGCAACCATTTAAGTGGACCTCGTAGATTAGTCAATAGTGTCCTGTTCGGTTTGGCTGCTCAAACGGGAGAAAAAAAATCCCTCGGACAACTTGCTCCCACGGAGCTGCAATCGAAGCCACTTCCGGGCCACTTACTTACGATCGGTTTTGTTCCTCTGAGTGCCTTCTGTTGCGGATGTGGTGACTACCCTCCGGACAGGATAATTGCATTAAGGAAGTTGCTTCGGGCCCTTCCGAGCGCCATGTTCGTGGTTTGCAAGGCATGTGGATTTCATTTTTTTCCGGCACTTCAACCATTGTTGACGATAAATAATTCCGATGGAGCACCGAGTGTTGCCAGCGGTTAATCCGACAACTCACGGGTTGGGAGTTGACGAAGCCCTTCGGAACACTCAGCCTTTGCGGGCACACCGGATGTCGCTCATTCGTAAAAGATGAACCCCTCCTCCGGGACCGGGTTTTCGTCGGTGATTCTTATCATGCAAATGCAAACTCCACCGACGGTGCCTGGAGCGTGAGCGAGTTGCTACCTTCCATCATCGTTTCATTAGCGAACAAGCAAGAAGCGACCGCGAAGCGACAGGTTTTCCGCCGATCACGATAACCCTCAGACCCGGTGCCCTGTTCAGGGCTGCCCGGAAAGAGCCAACAACGGTAGCGAAAGGGATGAATTTCTAATTCAAACAAATTGGCCCCGAACCACCGCGCCCGATGGAACGAAACCGCAGAGGAAATGAAGAGCTAAACTTGAACAGGGAAGCATGTTGATCTTACGCAACGTTGGTGGAACGTCCCTATTTCATCGACGGTATCGTTTGATGTTAGGAGACACTTCGAAACCTTGCTCCAATCAGTCATTGTTTAGACGAGCAAGGGTTCTCGTTTCCTTATTTTATCGATCGACCCTTATCATGTCGAAGATTTCATTAAATTTACGACAAAATGACAACGGTTGTATGATTAGACATCATAATGTTTTGAATAATTTGCCACTCAACATGCCTTTTTACGTATTACTTGTTATTGAATCGGTGAGGAGTACCAGCCAAAAAAAGTTTTAAATTTAGTTACTTTATGTTCCATGTCTTGGTTCAGTAAAAAGCTTTCACTATTAATAAATCGATAAATTCGTTCAAGGGATGAAATTCACAATTTAACATACTATCATTCATTACATCATGATGAAGAAAACAGTTAGAAAGTAATATGATGCTTGGGTTTATCTTTTGGTTGGCTTTTGTGTTCTCAATCGTCTAGATGCCTTTACACCTTTTTATCATTTGATAAGCTTATTTTTTAAATTTAGCTTGGTTAAGATGACAAGTATCTGCCATTACTTTGACAGATTTGACTTTTTCTCTTCCTGTTCTATAAAACGAGTTTTTATTTGACGGTTTTTTAAGCTTTTCATTTATTTATAAACTACTGTTAGTCAGTGTTAGTGTTATGTTTCAATGTCCTTTTGTTTCATAAATGTATTTGGTTGTAGCTAGCTTTTTCTATATTTTTTATACATTAAAATCTTCATCTAGTTATGGTTATATATTAATGAAAAAAATTAGAAACACAGTAGTTGATAATTGAAATGGAAAAGCTGCTTCAAATTGCAAAACTCACATTTTTATAATACTAAATTAAAAAATATTTGTTAGAAAAGTGTACTCAAATAACCACACACCTTTTTTCTATGATGTTCTGTCCAAACCACAGGTAATTCACCCAAAGTAAAAACGAGCTGATTCCGTGAAGTTTATTATTTTCCCGAAGCTATCTAGGAACGGCTGAAACTCTTTCACCTCATTCGCTACCTGCAGCAAAAACACATCGCAAATCAGTTAACAAGCTCATAAATACTTTCCTACCGACTTCGCCACGCCAAGCACGCCGCAGGCCACGTACTTAAATTCCTTTCTCGCCTTTTCACTGCGAAAATTCTCGCCCACACCGCACAATAAAAAGCCCATCGTTTAATTATGTTCCGAAATACCTGCGAAATAAAAACGGACAGCGGCGCCGGTGGCGCACGTTCCTCGGTCCCG
The DNA here is from genome assembly GCF_943734765.1 of Anopheles ziemanni. NCBI lineage: Eukaryota > Metazoa > Arthropoda > Insecta > Diptera > Culicidae > Anopheles > Anopheles ziemanni. The sequence continues at coordinate 86,951,938 of NC_080706.1, forward strand.
CTCGCCGATGCAAGTGTGCCCGGAGCAATTTCTTCGCCATAATTTCCCAACCCCCTGTGGTTACAGGCAGCAAGCTGTGCTTTTTTCACCACTGAACTTACTCGCCTCCATTCCCACCGGGTGTTCGTTTCACCGTTGTATATTAATCTATGGTTGCTATGGTGGAATTTGTCAGCTAAAATAGCCCACGATTTATGGGGAAGCGTGCAAATGGAGTTTGCTTCTTTTTTCCTTCACGCTGACTCTGAAAAGGGTTTGCTGAAGCAATTTTAATAGACTTTTTTTCCTTCACCACAAATATGGGAATATTTCAACCATAATCTCGTTCGAAATTTAATGGCCTCAAGTAGCGGATCTCACTTTATTACCGTCGCATTGGAAAATTCCTTTTCCCCACTTTCGTTTTCTATCTCTGCCTCATACACACTTGTTTCCTTTCCATCATTTTGCCTTTCTTCTGCCTTCAACACGAGCTTCTCCAACACCAGACAATGTTTGGCCGAATGCTCGTGAAGCACCAGAATGTAAAAGAATGTTGGTCCAGAGAGCGAAAGATACAACCGCATCGGGGGAAAATGGAGCCCAAACAAAAATGCACAAAGTCTGACCACATAAAACGCGGATCCTCGGAAGCGCCAGGGAAGCTGCCCTAGACCATGGTCAGGGATTTCGCACAGGTTTCCTTTCCAGCGTAAGGGCTTCCTTTTATTTTTGTTTGTTCAAATACCCAGACGGTTGATGTAAATGTGAAAGAGAGCTTCATAAACAGCCACGGTTTCGTTGGAAGCTGTTAAGTGCATCCGAGTCCAAGTCCGTTAGTCTGAGGAAAATCACCAGGGAGTTCATTTTCAGTCAGATCTTTTCGCTGCTTTTCAGCCGATTCTTCTTTAAACGTTCGTTATCGGTGCTATGCTGTTAAAATTGATATGTTTTATATAGTTGTTCTTTTGCTTCATAATGTACAGTCATGCAATTGTCAACATCGAATAAAATTTATAGTTTGTTAACATCAGTGAAGTAAGAAATTAGCAATGAGAATAACATTATGATTTGTGAATATGCAGATCTTGGTAATCGTAATACAAATAACAATAAACACAAAGAGAAAAAAGTCATCATCACGTGGAGTTTTTTAATAAATTAATGCACAATTTCCCTTGACATTTTTACTACATAAAAATTAGAAACAAGCGTAGTTAAGTATTTTAAATCTTTGTTTAAAATTTCTGAATAATATTATATTGCAACACTCGAAGTATGTGATTAAAAATAAAACAGAAAAATGGTGCAAACATGAATTCGAAAACATTTCTTTTCTGCTCCTTAGTTTTGCTAGTAAATTCTACTCTCTTCGCAAGACTCTTCAAACGATCGTCAATCAAACGAGTACTTTCAACATCCGAAAGAGCTTTTTCCCGATAGCTGTCACTAGCACTGGTGCGTGCGTATCATGTTGCGATGACATCTATTGTGAGACAACAACATAAAAAAAGAATACCCAAGCATACCCTCATCGCATGAACAGCCTCCCGTTTGGTTTGGAAAAGCTACAAAACTTTTCACAACCGGATCTTATCAGCACGGCCGAACGGACGCACGCATCCATTGTCCGACGCAGACGCTTCTACTTATCCGCTCGAACTTCCGACGGAAAAACTTTTATAACCAGCTTTACCGGGAAGCGTACAGTGGGTTGTACTATCGCGAGCTACTATCAAACCGACGCGATACCGACACCGTCGACGGCCATCATGATGACAGGAGCGATAAACGTGAACAAAGAGACTAGACGCGCGCTCGAAAACAACATTCCACCCGAGGCCTGACGTCGGCAACTGACAGCATACTTACAGCACTCGGGGGGAGGTCTGGTGGCTTTGGTAGGGTATTTTGCAAATGCGCAGATGCTGAAAAGCTTCGGCTGAGGTATGCATTTTCCCCTTACGGAAGGATTTTCCCCAGATTAAACTTGTAACTAAAAGGGGAAAGTCTACTGACGATTGTTATGATAACCCATATGGCCATCAAAAATCAGCTCTTGTTCATGAATTCATGATAACAAACTGTATTTTATTTCTTTATTGTTGTTTGTTATGAGCGTTATCTTTCCAATTTATTGTGTGTGTTGTAAAAACAATAACATCTGTTAACTATTTAACACTAAACAATAAGTATTTCCAATAAATTCTTTGATTTTATGGGTTGCTAAAGAGCTTTAAACATGTGAAAACAACGATCAAAACAACAAGAAGTTCTAAGAGAACTTTAATATGCATACAGATTTCGTAAAACTAACTGTAGAATTACTTCAAATGGAATAAAAATCTCTAAAAATACCAATAATCTAATTGTGTCTCAGGTCGAATTCAACATACCAACTGCTAATAAAAAAATCGTTTAAATTCAAAGATTGTCAATCATCGTGTTACTAAACAAAAATTCTTTTACCAATCTCACAATGTAACTTTTGCATCCTCAATGAAATCTATTCCTTGTGTATCACACAAATTTGATTATGAAATAAACATTTACAACTTTTATCATAAAAACATGAAACAATTAAAGTCCGTCAATTTATTTTCCATGTACCCCCACATTATTTCCGGAAGAGACAAATGGTAATTTTCAATGTATAATAATTATTTTTTATTTTAAAAATATAACGAACCCCTGCTGCTATGAAAATAAGCCAACAATTACACAATGTCAAAGTTCGTTAACGTTGTAAATTCAAACAGATGCACACTTTTTAGCAAACATCGAATTGGCAACGCAAACAACCACTAATTATGGTATTGCGACATGGTGGACTGTGTTGCTGATTGGAAACAAATCGTGCTCCCAATACGACGAATGTTTCATGGCGCATACGGGCGGTGCGGTAATTCCTAGAAACCAGCATGCATGAAAACAAAAAGTTTCATACAGCGTTGACATGTTTGCCAACATCGAATGTCGTTCTCACGTACCACACGGCAGCTACCATCATAGCAAAAATGAAACTAATCAATAGCCGATTTGTTCGATTCTTCCACTTTTGCTTCCACAAACCAATACCGTTGGACGCAATATGGCGCACGCACGATGGAGGCGCCCGGTGGTTCTGCTGCTAAGTTGCCTCACCGACCGCTTTCAGCACGTGCTGGGCGGAAAAAGCCAACCGTAGTGGAGCTGCTACATTTAATTAATCATATTATTATACACTCATTGTTCGCCCGAAATACCGGAGATATTTCGGGGCATGGCACCGGTCGGAGCAACGGTGGTTAATTAAGTACCATTCAGAAAAGACTCGGTTGGCCCGGGGAAACCGGTATTGGTATTGCAATTTTGTTGTTGCTCTTATTTGGGTTCCCTAACTCCGTCCATATTATTTTGGGATCATGTCAAAAACAGAAGACAGGATATTTTTGCCGATTGCTTGCTATTATGCTGGATTTGCTAATTCACTTGATTAGAACGTTTCATTGAGTAGAACCCGAGCACGAAAGAGAGCCAATATATTAATTACTCTGGCACTATGGAGTCTTAATCAATTATTTTTGTCACTACTGTGGTCATGTAACCATATAATAATCAATGAAGGTATGAATGTTAAAATATGACATATATCAATAATTGTTCATTTCTGAATGTATAAAATTCAAATACATTCACTTCAACAAATTGTACGTATGTTGACTTGCAAAAAATCTGCCACTCATTTCAGTTCTTCAATAACACTCTCTGTTTAATTTCGAAACCTATTGTTAACCTAACACTTGAAGATTTAGACTTGAAAAGATTAAGCTTTCACTTGAGCAAATACCCATTTCTCCTGCTTGCGATTGAATGGCATTTCAAATACGCCACCAAGTACTATCACTCTCTTATGCAAACGATAGAGCACAAAAAAGGGTACTATGGGAATGAAAGGTTTCATTGAGAACGTTGCAACTCAAACAAAATTAGCATTCCGTAATTCAACCATGAAGTTTATATCCGATCCGTTGAAATTTTATAGCACCTTTTTGCTTGTGTAGAGAAAAATATTCAGTAAAACGTCAGCCGAAACTGACACTTTGGACGTTTCAAATTTATACCAAACATGAAATCGAACCCTAGTTTAGGTTGATTCGGGTGGAAAATGGTAAGAAAAATTAATCGTTTCTACTGCCCGGGACAACCTGTCAACCAAACCAGCCAGTAATTATCACGATCCACGGGAAATGCAACCCCAGAGGAGTAAAACAAAACCGAAACCGATAGCCTTCGAGAAAAAACCCGGCTATTGCGTTGCTGTCATATATTTTGTAACAAAAGCTGAAACGAGTTTTACTTGAGAAATTTTCTTCTAGAGACCGCTTCTCTCGTTACTGCGAAACACCCGACCCTCCGGCGGGGCGAAGGTAGGTTTAGGATTATTTGGTCGTGTACGTCAACGAAACAACTTGTTCGGAAAAGCGGCCTACGACGACACGGCAGAAGTTTTTCCCCCCCCATTATCCGAAACCAATGAATTTTGCAACCGAACGAGCCGAACAGACTGCCGGAAGCGAGATGGAAACCCTTCGTACTCGAGGTACGAAAACCCTTCACCCTCGATGTCAGCGTTTCACAACCCACTTTCCCTGTTTTGTTTTTTTCCTTTGGCCCGGCACCGTAATGAAAAGGATGATCCAATTTCAATAACGAGAACCGTACGCAGTGGAGTGTAGCAAACGATTATGGACATCAACCGCGACGTAAGGATAGGCAGCAGGATGAGGATCTAAGCAACAACAACCCGGGGAAGAATCAGACGCATGAAAGAATGGTGAACAAAAGCACACTTTTTGGGAGGGAGAATGGGAAAATGGTGGACACCAAACAGTGGAAGAGTGATTTTGCGAGAGCGCACAATTTCAACCCTTTACCAGTGTCTGGACACTTGAGCCGTTAGGGGTTTTCGTACTTTTCGGCTCGCACCGACCATTTATCCTTTATCCTCACTCATTTTGACTGTTTGCTGTTCACTCGCAACTTTCGCGCGCTAAAAGGGATCGAGAAAATTTGGGTAGTTTTTTTGGGTAGAATAACTTAAAGCTTTTAAATGAATCTTTTGCGCGTTTTCCGCTCAGATATTCAAACGCTTTGTAAACAATCGAATGGATTCACAATGGAAAGTCTATCTTGAGGGGCGAATGTTTCACTAGCGGGTCTGCAGTATTTACATTTTCAATCGTTGCAGTGTTGTGAAAACTAATGCTTTATCCTGAGCTTGTCAACTCGGATTTATGGAAGATTTAAATTGAAATTATACAAAACGCAGATGAACAAATCTTATTGATGCGTTGGGTTTATTTAATCAATCTTTAATCATTCAAAAGTTATAAACAATTGGAATTATTTTGATAGTTTGTCAAATACAGATAAAAATGAAATTGTGTGTCTGTTAAAAGAGCAAAGTAATGTCTGTTTCACAAAGAACTTCGAGAGTCAAATATCTGCTTATCTTTTATAGTTACTTAAACATGTTTATTCGTTAGACAAATATTGTAAAGCTTCTGAAGATTGATGATTTCAATTTAAAAAGTTATCAGCAGCAATTTTGTATCGTCTTAAAAATATGCAAAATATCATGTAATCTATAACTTCACATATGTTTGAGAAAAGATTACTACAATGGTACGAAATGGTATCTATCGTGGAAATTTTCCACACTTTTTAGAATAGAGAACACGGAAACCGGTATCAAAAGACTCCAATTTCAAATTGTGAAGCTATCCAAATAATTTGAAATTTAAATTGAAATTATTTTTAAAAAAATTTACGAAGTAAACTGAAACTATCTTTTACCACTAGTCATTTCACGTGTGGATCCATCAGTCTGACATATGGAAATCATCCAAAAACTCTAAATCATGCCCCAATCAACCAACCAACCCTTTCCAAAGCCAGCCGAAGTGCTCGAAGTTTTCCTGCTTTTTTGCCGCTCTGCAGATTGAAATTATGCTCCTCGTTAGCGAAAGCGTAAAAAGCAATCTCAAACTCATCGTTCCGTAGCGAATTTCCGAGGCGGCACACAACCTTCCACCATCAGTTTCGGTATCTTCCGAACGCGTGGTAAGGAAGGGCGAGAGAAGAAACTCGTACGTGGAAAGCGGGGCTCGTGTGTTTCGCTATTTATATGATCATCAGCTTTCGGCAATGAAAGGCAATAGGCGAACCAAGCAAACGTCAAACATAAATTTCACTCACACGCCAACCTGGGGACCTTTTCTTTCCTTCGGTCGGCGTCAAAGATGAAGGAGCTTCAAGCTTCATCGCCTTTAACAAAAGAAGAGTGAAGGCGGAACTGGGAACGAGAGCTGTTTGCTTTCCGTGAACAATCTCCACAAGATTGCGTACGAGCCGCAACCATTCCTCCAACAGTTTTCATCCAGTGCTAGACCTTTCCGCGAGGCCAAGCCAGTTTATTGAAGGCTGGTTCTCCGTTGTGCCGAGCCGCGCAGTAAATAAATGTAAAGTGAAATAAATAATGCATGAATTGTTTATACTTCTCGTTTCGGTACTCGTGCGAAAGTCGTTCTACTTTCCAATTGTTGTCGTACAAAAGACTACGCTCAAAACTTATGATGAAATCGTGCTTTTCCTTAGCCTAGGAGTATGTGTTTCAAGTTTTAAAGTTAAATGAAGCATCCTGTTTCAGTAGAATCGTATCGAATCGTTGTAAATAGTTTTATTTTACTACAATTTATAAATTTACAACTAAAAAATGGGTTTTCAACGTTGTTATTCTCGCAAACGAAATCCACTTTGTTTTGCTTTCTTCTAACTATGACAGGTGAACCAGAATTTATTTTAACATTACCAGCTCATAATTTATTACAATTTCCCCTCACCCACACCACTTCCACCAGATTCCTGTTAATCCGAGCGATGCTATAAATGCAACTGCAATTAAGGGGTAGCTAGAAACCGGAGTTCAGTTGCTGCCGGCCTCTGACCTGTACACCAATGTTCCTCTCCTCTTGCCTCATAAAGAGAATGGCTTCATTTTCATGGCCATTCCATTTTTACCTTTTATCAGCTTTTTTTTTCCTTCCACGTTGGTCCAAAATACCACCACCACCACCATCCCTCTACCAGGGCTTCCGCATCATAAACAAACATCAACCCGCCTGTCAGGTCGTAAATTTTCGGTCGGTTGTTAATCCTTTGCCTTGGTTTATGAACCCCCGCCTCTTTGGATGTATAAACACCGCCGTTTCAATATTTTACCACGCCATTTTATATTTTCACCGGTGCATCCGTTGCAATCCCGATCCCGGGATCCGCGGCCACCCTTTGCCCGCAAGAGAAGCGTTACAGTTTAGGTAATTATTTGCATTTAGTTCTGGTTCTACTTTCAGTAGCAAACTCGCGGCACCCGGTGTGTAGTGGTCACAAAAAGGTTACATTTGAAAATAATGAAGAATTCGTAGTATCATTTATTTGCTTTTAATCAAAACAGTTAATTAACTAGCGCTTACTTAAATTAAAAATAAAATAAAGGGAATGCATGTGGCTCACAGGTTGATAAAATATATGCAAATGCACGTTCAAAATTAAATACAAACAATTTACCTCATTGCACATTACCTAATGACATAACCTAGTGAAGTTGTATTGTAACGCCAACACAATCACGTGCATCCGTTGCCATGAACCTTTTAATTAAAAGCAAATAACTTATCAATTAACGTTTTACATTTGATCCGGCACATTCGATTGCACTGGTGGAGTTTGACAATCGGAAAAAACACAATCATGCCATCCGTTAATGCAATCTGGCTTTTCCAACCCTCCAACCGCCCTTTTCGTTGTTTCTTTATTCCTTGATCCCCGCGAACAGCTTTCGATTGTAGTTCAGTAGCTCGATTGACCTGGACCTATTTCCGGGGGTGATCCGTAGTGGAACCCACGCTCAATTGTACCCACGGGGACTTTTGAAAACGGGATGAGGCTACTGAAATGTGCATCCACCCAATCCACCCCAACCACCGCTACAAAGTCACCCCCGATGCTCTGGTGAAAGTGCACAGTTGCATCAACTGAGTTTGGTGCGAAGTGTGGTAGGTCGAAGCTGTGGTATGGTAAGCTGCATGGTATAATGCCAGGCCATGGTATACCTGCACCATCGAGCAGTTGCGGGTGAAAGTTAGGAAAAATAATGGCTGGCACAAGCTGGCAAAACGGTGGAAGTTTTTTGTTTTACTACACCCTCGCAGCGCTCCCTAATGGCCTTCGGCACATAACAACCGGCGGTTATGGCTTAAGCGGTGACTTTCGAGCAATAAAAACATCGAGGGCATGTTTGACTTTCAGCTGGTTAGTCAAATGCCTCCCGTCGGATATATTGAGCGTTGTTTCAAAGCGCATTCAAAAGAAATGAATGGAATGATTTCCTCGTTATCGTCGCTTTTGTGTATTTATTATCAAAGTAAAGCGATTCCCATACTATTGGGGAAGAATTTCAAGATCAGCTTTAACGATTGAACGGTAATTTTAATGTATTTCGAATAAAATTTTCGATAGTAAGGCACACGAGCAAGAAGTTTACATTTAGATTTTCTTTTCCACATGTGAAAGGTAAAAAAAACGTTTTTATATTCTGTGGCTTGGTTTATCCTACGTCATGATTTTATATTTTGTTTTTATAACTTCATTATGCTCTTTTATTTGTCAGTTGAAACATCCTATTTTTAAGTATAATTCGATTAATCCAAAACAAAATAAAAGTGCTCTTTGGGCAACAACTTTTATTCTCATCTTCAGCATTAAAAAAATGGAATCTTCTAATAGTTTGAAAAGCTGAATGATTTGTTTGCTATAATTTCAATACCAATTGTTGATCAACTTTTTTCAAGTATCAAAGTGATTATTTATTTTTAAGCTACGGTAATTTTACAAAAAGATACAATGAGTTTTGTTATATTGAAACTTCTTTACTTTGGGAGCAGTTATAAATTTCTTTAAAAATGTTGCATCTTAGCTATTTTACATAATCCTCTCTGGCTATTTGAATTATTGAAACAAGGGTCCAGTAGATTCATACAATTGTTCTACACTGTTCTTGCGCGATTTTCTTTCACAATAATTTCAGATGTTTCGATGTTGCGATGTATATTTACCCGAGTGTTTTTTGGTAGAAGAGAGTGATTTTTATTTCTAAGCTTTTATAACATTTTAACCTAACTCTTTTAGTTCCCTTTTTTGCTCATGCCAGGTTCGGGCCCATAAATTAATTATGGCCGTAATTGCCATAATGGCTTAAGCAGTGTTTTTGTTTACATTAGGGAAGTGTCAATTCCTGCCTGATTGTTCACCTATCTATTTAAGTTTCCTTATTAGCTATTTAATTTTCTTAGTATTTAGGAACTGTTATACATCTTCTTATCTATAAATCAAGGTGCTATTTTTTACAAATGGTATGGTTTATTTGTTAAATAAAAGGATCCTTTTTCGGAAATGTTACATCTTCTGCATCTGATGGAGGCGCATGGTGCCTCACGTAAAATCCAACTATACTACTCATTCTCTGGTTTTAAACGTTGCTAGATAGACTCGCTATCCCCACCTTCATGTTCTAAATTGTGCGTGCACGAACACTTGATTAAGCGCTTACTCCAATTTCCAACCTCACACGATCCAATTGCGCCACACGCGTGGGCATCAAACGAACTTCCCGACCCAATATACCCTTCCCCGCCACCATTAAGCATCGTGTCCAACTGCACGATGGACAATTATTCCATCATGCTCGTACGCTGCAGCGCGTCGTGTTGGCGTGTCACGCGTTTCACGCTCGACCGCGTAATGCGAACATCGCGTCCAGCGAGCAATTAATTCGCGTTCCATGTTAATTCCACGTTGCTCTTTGACACTGCGCAACATTTGACCTTCCTCGCCCGCCCTCAACGTGTCGGTTTCGGACTCGCCAACCCACTTCACCGAAAGGTGACCCATTTCCAATTTGCGGCCCCAGTTCCGGACAGATGTCATAATACATAAATCAACTGGACCGATTATCCGCTACATAAATCCTACTTCGGTGCATGTTTCGACGGGGCAGGGAAGGGGAGTGACCGAGCGCGACAAGTAAACCGATGCCAAAGTGGCGTTATATGTGGAGTAATGTAGCGCTCGTCTATGGAGGGTAGGGGATAGTAAATTCGGGGGAAGGTTCGGCCAATTTCATGAATTCATCGATCACAGGGTGTCGAAGGAGAAATGTATCATAAGCTAAGGTTTTTAGAACAATTTTATCAGACTAGTATCATGAAAGTAAACAAGTTTGATGTAAAAACATGTGAAGTTAGATTGATGATTTTATTCGTCTAGAATTAAAAATCCCATTCGTTGACTTATTATTATTTACCACTAAAAATAAGTTCTTAAAATTAAAACGATCTCATTTTACAACGTTGAGTCACCCTGTGCTATTGTACCCGTATAATAGCCAGCCTCACTGTGGGGAACAGTATCAGCCACGCACTTTAACCAACCTCGAGCCACACAGAGCCCGCGGTCTGCGCTGTGGTGTACCGCGGAGTGCCGAAAAGCGATTTCCCAAAAATCCTCCATGCCCTTTGCGGAAGAGCCGGTTTGCGGTAAATGGCCGGCGAGGCAGGTAAATGCAGCACTTGCCCACAGCGCTGGGTATTAAAATCAATTATATGCGATAATAAACCGTAATTTGATTTTAATTTACATCGCAATACATGTAAGTGTAAGCGGGGGCCCGCTTCGGAAGTGTCGCAGCCCGAGGGGCTTTTCCTCCGGTCGGTAGGGGGGAAATTGGGAATGAATTAATTTACGCTCCGCCGGGCATGCATTCTTCGGCCGGGGCAGAGGGTCGATTTCGACACATTCGCTTGGATACGTGGACGGAATAATGTTGGCCCGGATGCAATGGGGTTGGTCCCAGACACCGCACACAATTATAGGACCGGTGCGTTTGGGAGAATATTATAACTAACCTAAACTACCGTACCCCATCGTTTGCTCGATTTCTCTCGAAGGTTTCGACATGGGTTTCGACAGCGGAGGTTCGAACACCCAGCCTCATATAACACACTGTGAGCTGGCTGTTTCCGATTAGGACGGCAAACACCATTTGCATACATAAATTGAACCGTACTGGGCTGCCCTTTTACACTTTAACCAACATCGAAGCCACACACACACTCACGCGTACGACTTCCGTCGGGGTTGGTTTGAATATTTTCCAAACTCGAATTATCCTATTTTATTGTTATTGCGCCACGCGTACCGGAGAACCGACCGGGAACTGATCAATTCGCTGGTAAAACAGCCGCTCGGAGAACGAAAACCCGGGGACAGGAAGCAATACAACCGAGCATGGCGAGTGTGGCAAAAAGTGTTTGCTCGGAAACGAACAGACGGTTTTTCCACGAGGGTTGGGTGTCTCATGGATTTCCATGCCGAAGCGAGCATCCGGTGATGCGGACAGCGACGATTACGAAGAGTCCATTTTCCTACGCAGCGCACTTCATTAGTCTGAAAATTGCCCGGAAACGTACGCTGACGATAATGATGATGATGATGATGGTGATGGTGAGCAGGGTGTTTGCCAGCAATCGAAGCAATCCTTGTAAATTGATACGTCAATACATGGAGGAAGGATAAAAATAAAAGGAAAGTAAACATTCTAGTTTAGGAATGAACAATTGACGCTGAAGGAGAACTCAGGGAACGTCTTTAGTTATAGATTCCAATTTTATAAAGAGATAGTAAGAAAAATTACACATTTACATTCATCTTACACAAACACCACAAACAAAATAATCTTATTAATGAAAAGCTAATATAAATTGGTAAAAAATTAAACAGTTGAGCAAAACCTTTGTTTGTGGTTTATTTTTAATGCTCTTTTCCAAGTAGAACATTTTCTAGATAGTATCAGAAGCTAACGGAAAAAAAACAATCTAGTGTAAGGTAGGGCAAAATAGCTCACAGAGCGGGATATTAACTTTGTAGAATTTCAAGATAGAAAAGTATAGAATTCTGCTGAATTAATTAAAAATAATTCCACAAGTTTTTCCTTGATTGGTACTAACAAGCTTAAGTAAGCTACACAGAGAGTAATTAAATTGGATAGAAATAATAAAACTAACAATTTCTCTTATTCATAATTTTATTATTCATTTCTTTACAGAAAACGCTTTTGAATCTTATTCATTTTTAAATCTCAGGCTTTGCTGGCACAATTTTTTAGAATGTTTTTTATTTTTTACAATGTTTTGTAAGACGTTTAGAATATGTCACATTAAGTCTATACTATCAGTAGAATAGAAAAAAGAAACCCATTGGTTAAAATGCAAACTTATTTATAAATAGGGGATGTAACGACGCAATTTGAGTTACAGATCTTACTAGTGCTAGTGCGCAGGATGAAACTGTTTTTTATTTCACAAAAAACACAACAATAAACAACAAAACCACAGCGAATCGTTTGATGGAACATTTATGTACAAAAAGAGATGTTTTTAGAAGCATGCTCGAGGTGTTCAAACACCAATAAAATAAAATAATTTAGAATTAAAGAAAACATTGCAAACAAACACATATAATAATTATTTCTAACTTACAAGGTAACTTCTAACAAGGTAACTTATTTTCAAAACTGATGCTTTACTTAGCGCCACATGACACTAAACGAAAATTACACCAGAACCAACTTGTGATTGGACTAGAAACTTTCGCAATGGCGATTTGGGGGAGGAGCAGGAGGATCGCTGAAAAGTGCGACATGAATCCACTTGCCCGGAACCGGTGAATGTCCACTTCCCGGCATCCCGGCCATCGCCGGAACAGCTTCATCGCCCTTAGTGCGCCATCGCTCGTCCAGAACGTACTGTTACCGATTATTGAACCGCTTTTCCAGACCGTGCCGGAATGTTATGTCTATGCATAACAATTTCGTCAACCATTATGCTAATCAGATAAACTTTTCGCTTCTTTTCGCAGCGCACACGCCGAGACGTCCGTTGAACCACAATGAAGCGGAATTCAAATTGTAGGGTCCATCGAATCGAGTTTATAGCCTTTTCGGGGTTTAGTACGGGTGTCTTTGTTCTTTTCCCTGCCGAGTGTCGTCCGCTCCGGTCGGTGTACGTTGACGCCTGGTTTGTTATTCTTGGCAACTCAATCTAAATATTTCCACCGTTAAGGGCATAAGACTATTGCGGTGCAATAGAATTTAAAAGCTTTTCCTTTGCTGCCCGACACCGGACTCGAGCGCTCTTGTCAATTTCCGCCCGAGCGTTGACATGGACAACTTTCCGGAAAGAGGGAGGAGGAAAAAAAGATACAACAACTGAACCGGGGAAAAAAGCTTACAAGGGCTCCGATGGCCATTAGCTTGAGTGCATTAAGCAAATTAAAAAAAATACTTTTGTGGGAAACATTCCGAGAGAGTGTGCAGATGGTTTTACTTTAAATTAATTAAAAGCTTCCCAAGTGTAATTAGTAGAAATCATCAAACAGTGGTTTGGTGTGGAATGTTATGTTATGAGTGTCACTCAGCAGTTATATTTAATATCTTTAAATCTAAAATCGGTTTCAATCCGGGAATCAAATGTTTTTCTTCTTTAACAATTGGCTTTCATATTCAAGTCTGGATGAAAACATTCCTGGCGTCCATACCCAAAACCGATCAGAATATCATCGATCCAAACGATTCATAAAACGAACACAGACAAAAATGGCATAAACGGTTCAATCAACCTAATGGAGTCTTTTATTCTGTAAAATATGCAGCTTTTATTCAGTTTTCCTCCCGTTAAACCATCTCCTTTTCGACGAACACAAGAAAACCGAAACCGAAAAAATTATCATCCGTACATCGATTTACAACTGGTTTCGTTTCGTTTGAAATCAGTTCTTTTTCAGCTTCCATTTGTACCTCTCGGCGTATTTCCCATTTTTTTTTCAAATGTTTCATTTCATCTACAAGCAGCAACACAGCCAATCAATCCATCAATCAATCGTTTTCAACACATTCACGATCGCACCACAATTCGGCTCTGCTTGTTCCAGCGGCGCGAACCAATTGCAGTTTCTTTTTTCTTGCTTTCGCCCAATTTTTCCTCCACTAGAGCTGTTCTTTTCCGCAGCAAATCCAAAGTGATTGTAACCTGTTCCGGTTCCATCCTGCATCCATCAATCAGGACCGTAGGAACAGTTGGTGCATCGTCAACAAAAATGGACGGTAAAAACGGGAGTAAAAAGACCTTGCGTCAAACAAGCTGACGAAGGCCTTTCGAAACGCCAGTAAACATTTTTTCAATGGTAAGCTCATGGTCTACGGAACGGAAGCAAACTAGAACCCGGCGAAGAGAAACGTTGGCCATCTGCTTAGATGAAAAAAATCAACGCCGTAACTATCAAGCAGTGCGGGAAAAACTGGCCCCGAAAAACTATCGTCCCCATCAGGACGGTCGGTTCTGTGGAAGGAACTGACCCGGGCAATCTTCACGGACCAAAGGACAAAGTTCGGCAAGGCAAGAAAAACGCGCTGCTCGTGTGGTGCGGCGAAAGTTTTTCTAATTAAATTTAATCACGTTCAAACAGGTCAACTCTTGGTCTCTTGCTCTCTCTTTCACACTCCCCTTGGTCCGGGTTGGGAAATTTATTACACTTTCCGACCGACCGATGTTATCGTTGGATGACCAACCCGTCACCGTTCTGGATATAGGAAGGTTCGGTTACCAGATCCATCGGCATTGGAAAGCTTTTATTTTCTCTGAAATAACGTTGCACAAATTAAGTGTCTTTTAATCTAATGCTTTATAAAAAGTAGGCTGTAGACATTCAACTAACTTTTTCTCTATCTAAAAGTTAAATAGGGTTTAAAATACTTTAATTTGCTTATTTCGTTGGGAAAAGTGTCCGCACGTAACGTAACCTTATCCGATGCAGCATTTTGCAATCATAACACAAAAAACCCTTCTCTCCACTCAAAAATATTAAAAAATATCATAGTTCTGACGAGAGAACCATTCGTCAACCAGTTTTTGCGTTTGTAACTTCCCAACCTTTCAGCGTATAACGGACATGGAACCACAATTATTCCCATCCTATTCCATGCATCGAAAGTTTCCCACTTTGAATAATGTTGCCTTTTGTGCTGTTCCGACCAGCTTTTTCCATGCGAGAAGCTCGTTTTGCTGCATTTTTCACACACATTAGCAGATAAAAGTTAGTAAAACACAAGAATGAAATAGGAAAAAACACTTTCGATGAATGTGAAGTTGCGTGCATCCCGACGAAGCGATTGAAAAGTTCAAAGGAAACCATTTCGGTTGGGTTAGGAACAACCGTTTAAGCGGTTCCAAATGCTACTACTTGATGTTTTTGTGTGTTTTAAGGAGTCAGAAGTGGAAGTAGTGGTTTTCAACCCAGAGTTTAACGATTTGAACATTTTTGTGCAAGAAAAGCTTGCGATCGTGTGCATTTATCTTTCCATATGAACTGTATGGATATTAAGCTAATCAAACTAAGCAAATACAAACAAAAGTTCAAATGTAATATTAGAAAAGTTACTATAAAGTTTAAAAAAGAGTATCCTAGCAATTAAAATTAACCGTATAGGTAGTTAGCCTTTTAAAACTTAATTGCTTAACTTCAAACAAACTAACAACACGTCATTGGGTCTTTAAAACACACTTACAGAGACATAAAAAAGGGGGTTCGGCGGTGAAAAAAATGTCCTAACTATACAAATATTTAAGTTTACCATCATCATCGATATATCACTTCATAAAATTTTGTGAAATTTATAGTTTCTCCAAAATGAGTTTGAACAAAATTGATGTGAAATATCGAATTCAAACCTAACAAGATAAAAACGGAGCCCACCCCGGATGGTATGCCCAAAAACCATTTGATTTTAAAACCAAACTGTCTTAGGTTTTAATAAAATTCAAAAAATTAGTTCCTAAATTTTCAACATGGTTTAATTTGTATGCAAAAAACAAGAATTTTAAAATGCATGTAGTATAAACGAAAAACCTAGAAAAGTCCAGGGTCCAGGCAAACACTTAAATAACTAATGTAAACAAATTGTCTATTTCAAAAAGTGTTCTAACTTCATTGGACTAAACAGATGGCCATTTCCGTAATCCAAATCAAACAACATGTATTTTAATTGCACCTCGGACCATGAAAAGAAATACATTGCACAAAAAGTCAAGGGTACCATTAAAAAAATACCTAAAAACAGACACAAATCTCACCCCGTCCACTGCACATTACTAATTCAACGAACGTTTAACTCCAAAGCCTTTCCCAGTCCAACCCTAACATGGCACAATTTTCAACACACCGAGCTTCTATATTCTACGGTTCGGTGAAGGCTGTGGGGAGGGGGTCGCAAACTAACCAACCCCTCCCACAGTTTTCCAGCTTTGGTAAATCCGTACATTATGATAGTCCCCAATGTCCAATTTGGGTAAACATCTGGCAGTTGTGGGCTCCGCAACGCAACATTTCGGCACCATTCGCGTCCCGCTTTCCCTTTTTCTCCGTCAATTCGAAGCTTCTCGATCTAACCTCAGTTCCCGTTGCTTTTGCTGCTGCTGCTGATGATGATGAACAGCGCACCAGGAAATGCTAATTAAGCTGCTCACTGTTTTGGAAAGCAAACAGACGGCACCGGGGATCGTGTGTGCGGTTGGGATACGGTCACACCACTCCGGCTCGGTGCAAGCTGTTGAGCGCTTCGACGCTGTTATTAAACATTCCCCCTTTGGTGCGCAACTTTTTCGGGTGGCAACGTCGAAACGTCGAGGTTTCGTCCGGAAGTGGAATGTGGCCCGGGTGGAACCTTTTTGCGTCACTGCTTGTGGTGCTTCAGTGTCTTCGGTGTGACGCCTCCGATGCCTTCAACGGGACGACGCTGGTCGATAAGGTGGAAACCATGGCACCACCGGCAACCCCATCGACACCGGCCACCCCGTGGAAACGGCCTCCGATCGTGTACGACAGAGATTTGGTGGTTAGTGTTAGCTTAAAGAACAAGGAAGGTAAAAGAAACTAACCTCTGACACCTCTTGAACAATCTTGCCCCGAAAAAGATTGAGCTCGTCGAAGCGGCAGACTATCCGATCGAAAAGCACGTCCTCACCACGCCGGACGGCTACATCCTGAAGCTCCATCGCATACCGGACCCGCTGCAGTTCGAGGACACGACCCCCGCCGCCAGCGAGCAGGACTCCGAGCTGTTGCGTTTCGGTCCGAGGAACCGATTCCGCGGCGCGGTCCTGCTGGTGCCGGGACTGTTCTCGACGGCGGCCGACTTTGTCGTGGCGGGACCGGAAAACGGGCTGGCGTTCGTGCTGGCCGACGCCGGGTACGATGTGTGGATGGCCAACGTGCGCGGGTCGCGGTTTGCGCGCAAGAACGTACGGCTCAACGTGGCCCAGAGCGAGTTCTGGGACTTCAGGTAAGCGCCGTTTGCGTGTGGTGTCATAAATTACCGAAAACCGTTCACCTGGAAACCGCTCCGATGATCAATTGCGTGGAAAACTCGTGGCGAAAGGGAAAACAACATTTGAACGGTCCGATTTTTCTGACCTTGCTTGTGTGCTGGATGTTTCTCTTCCGCACAATTAAACACACCTTGACGATATGGTCGACCGATTTGTCAGAGAACTGTTATTGAATTTTGATTTACATTTTTGTTGGCTATGCTTAGACAAGATCGGTTCCAATTATACTTTTGCACCGTTAGATCGTTCTACCCAGTTTGTTTTAACCAATTCTATTCTAAGTTTTTTTTCGCTCAAGCATTATTTGGGCAAAGAAGTAAAAGAAGCTTTATTAAATATAAAAATCAAAATCGCACAACAAATTTCATATTGTTGATCAATACTTACACTTGTGTAGAGTTGAAACTAATAATATAAAATTTATATTAGAAAAACGTATTTTTCATTGAAAGTTGCAAATATTTTAAGATTTAATTGTCTACAATAGTCTTTCGGAAGAAAAACAAATTGTTTACTCCTTGGAACATCTCAAAACTAACGCTATGAAACCACAGCACAGTAGAATTGAAACTTTCCTTTTCTGTACGCAAATAAGATCTCGTTTTATGTGGCACGATATGCCTAATGGACCTCTATCTCTGATGTAAACTGTGGTTTTTTTATGGACAATCTATTTCGGAATATTTACAGTTTCAGTCAATCATATTTAGCTTTTTTTACCTGTACAATATCACCTTTTTCATCCTTTATCACTGCATCAAGTCGAAGTGGCTATTTGATATACCAAAATAAGTCTTAACGTTGCTTTCTCTGTACCAACCTATGATTTCCAGCTGGTTTAAATTAAAAAGCGGTTAAAATTCTTTGAAATTATTTGAAATCGACCAAGTTTTTAATAATGTTATTGTAAAATGTACTTTTCTTATGTTTTAGTCAAAATTTAATTTATCTATTAATTAAATTAATAGTTTAAAAGAGTTGTTTAGCAAAACTGATCAAAAATACTAGTGTTGCATTATACAAAGGTGTCGTTAAGCAAAATTTAAACACTTAAAATTTTATCCATTTTATAAATTGAGAGTGAATTATTTACTGCAATTGATTTACATTTTTGTAACGGTAGAGTTTAACCCTTCAAAATGGTAGAGTTTAAATTGTTTCAAATCCAAGAAAAATCTTCAATTCACCATCCTGATTCAAGCGAACAGAAACATATTTTACGCCAGCATAATGAACGACTAACTAATAACAGTTTTGTGATTCTTCATTAACACTATTATCCTTATGCACGCTTTCCAAAAGGCATTAGTGTCTAATGAGTAATCTGCTTGTTCTATAAATATCTTTCGCGAGCCCTTGTAATTCAGTTAATTATGCTCGAAGCGCTCGTTATGGTTATTAGCGTCCTTTGCGTAGCATCTTCGATTATAATAATTATTACAACGGTGCCACCAAGGGACGCTTCCCGTGAGGACAAGCGCGCCACCCAACGTAGGGCGTCTCAGTGTGATAAATATCGTCGCTTCGGACGCACGAACGCCCAACCGGAAAGAAGTCATCCATTTCCACGCGACCAACAACCGAAGAAACCCGTTTGTTGTCACCCCATTTATGCGGGTGCTTCTGGTGTTGGTCCTTAAGAACACGGCTGTGAATTTAATAATGTGAAATTAAGATGAAAATTAATTTTCCCAAGGAAGTGCACCCACGCGTGGCATGAAGTGGGGGAGCAGGAGGTATACCAAAGACGGGAGGAAAGATTTTCCTTAAGAGTGGGAGTAACTTATGGGCGGTCGCATAGAAAGTGCTCCCCACGCTTGTGCACTTCCATTTCCTGTCGTGGAAGGAAATGAACAGAAAAAATACAGAAACACCCAGGAGTGTTCTCCTAAGGGAAGACACAACCGTTCCAAGGTCTGCCAAAAGCATAAGACTCATTTCCATATTTCCCACCCAACCAACAAACGGTTTGCCCCGGTAAGCATCGTTTGGCGCGAGGCAAAAAGGAAGTCACGGCTCGAACGAATGGCGCCAGACAGGCGCAACCCCCTCTTGTCCCGATAAAGCCATCGTCTTCATCGTCTCGATGGCACTCCAGCCTCACCCTGCATCACTCCCTCGCTGTCCGCAAGTGGAGCTGGAAAATAGCGAACGTCAGCTTAAACGAAATCCAATACACACCTCGGCAGAGCGTTCGGGGGTTTTTCCGGTCCACGAGCTTAAGACTTGCGATTAAAACGCACCGGAATGGTGCCATATTTCATCGCTGCCAGTTATTGCCGGCCACCAACGATTTCCCATTTCCGACGACCACACCACACTTCTGCCCCATTTCCGTCCATTATTTAGTGAGCCCGGTGGCATTCGGGGTAACCTGTAGGGAAATTTAAGGTGATTACATTTCGTTCCTCCACCAAGGTGACCATTGTCGCCAGAATAAATCCTTCTGCTAACCCGTTCCCGCACCTCGGGCCGGTTGCCCGTGTTTTCGTTTCCGTGGCCGAAAAATTGAATTACGCCCCAACGCTGGCGGTGTTTGTTATCTAATCCCTCAACCGCAATTTATGGACCCGCCGGTTTTGTAATCCATAGCCTGCCTGGTAAACATCTACAATGGCGAGAAAGGAGAAACAGAAGGGATATTTTCATGATTCAAAAGTACAATGAGAAGAAACCAGCAGGCTCTGTTCGTTTGAAAACACACGTTTCAGGTTCGTTAATCTTATGATCAACCTGTTAGAAAATGTTGCCAATTTGCTCGATTTGCGATGGCTGGCTCGTGAGTGTTCCTTCAGGCGCCTCTATCTACGTTGACATAGCAAAAGAATCTGAGACTTTAAAGATCAGTTATCAGTTGTTCGAAGAATTAGAGGGAGTGCAATAATAGTTCTGCGATCTTCCGATGCATGCAATAAAAGTTGCCGTTTTTGGCAACCGGGCACTAACAAAAAAAAAAAAAAAATTAAGCGATGAAGAAGAGGCAGAATTGTTTCGTTACACGAGAAAATCATTAGTAGGACTCACCTTGCTAAAACAATCTGTTCCTGGCTGAGAAAAACCAAAGGGTTAGAGCGAATCAACCCATTCTTTAACGAAAAGTATTCAAAAAGGAAATAAACAGACTTTACCTATTCTAACTGTTTGGACTGATTAGTCAAAAGCTCAAAATAGGAACATTTGAATCATTGTGCTTAACCAGTTCTATTTTCCTTACCCATTACATTTTCGGTAGACTTTTATACTTTTTCTAGTTGCTCTCATACTTTCCTCTATGAAGGTTCAGGAAGAATCTCGTTGTGTGCATTGTCGCAAACCAAATACGTCAACCTACAAATAAAGAATGTGGTGATTATATGATAAGGATTACCGGTAGGGACAAAAAATCTCGAATAGAACATTGCGATGGGGTTATGGCTCCGTTCTGCAAAAGGAAACACAGCAGTGTCTAATCGATTAGATTCGTATTCTTACCTCCACAGCTTCCACGAAATCGGTACGATCGACATTGCGGCCATCGTGGACTACATCCTGCGGGAAACGAACCAGCCGAAGGTGTTCTACGTCGGCCACAACCAGGGCATGTCGGAGCTGTTGGCGCTGCTGGCCAGCAAACCGCGCTACAACCGCAAGATTCATCACGCCATCGGCCTCGCCTCGCTGGCCTTCCTCGGCACGACCGAGAACCGTGCGATCCGGCGGGCCGCCGACCTGACCGACCGCCTGTACGCCACGCTCCGATCGATGAACGTGAACGAGATCAAACCGTCGCCCGATTTCGTGCGGCTGCTCAGCGGAACCGTTTGCTCCGGCGAGACGAACGAGTTGTGCGCGGAAATGCTCCGCGGGTTCCTGGGCTCCACGGTTGACCGGTCGCGCAACCTGCTGCCGATCATCGTGGACGACCTGCTGAGCAGCATCTCCACCAGGCAGCTGATACACTTCGGCCAGCTCATGCAGACAAGTAAGGTGGAAAGCGGAGAACAGTTCGTGCTGTGTGACAGTTTTCCATTACTTTGTTTTGCGTTAGGAAAATTCCAACAGTTCGACCACAAGAACCACATGATCAACATGCAACGGTACGGACAGGGAAAACCGCCAGAGTACAATCTGTCCCGGGTGCGGCTTCCGGTGAGCCTGTTTCACGGTACCAGAGATTTTGTGACGTCCATCAAGGTAAGTTAAACATTTAACAGGCAGTTATGAACAACACACATAATCAAAATGAATTTTTCAAAATCATTAGAATGGTGATTTTTAACATCATTATGTGTTGAAGGGTTTTAATTATAGCATACCAAAAATAATATTACACTTTAAATGTTCTTTTCATCTGCGCCAGGATGCCCACAAGCTGAAGGACGAGCTAAAGAACGTGAAACATTTCATTGAAGTTCCCGGCATGAACCACATCGATTTCGTTTACTCCGATAAATTATACGGTCTGGTCAATAGGAAGATTATCGAAATATTCAACGAAATCTAGTTTTATGGTAAACATCACTATTATCATATCAGTGTCAAAAAAATAAATGTTTAAAAATGTCATCATTTCGCGAGGGTGCAAAACAAACAAGCACTCAAAAGCCGGCAGGCTCACCATTTTACAGTTAATATATCATTTATTGTGGCTTCACAACTCTGGTACTCGATTCAAAGAATGATTCCTTGTAAGTATGGCTACCAAGGACACAACGAAACAGTTTACGAAGTTGGATACTTGTTTTTCCGCGGTAGATCTAGCGTTCGAAACGCCATAGAAAAAGCAAAATTAAAAGAGAGAAAGTATAAATATATCCAAGAGTGAAAAATATGCCGCTTAATATCTATAAATTAAATCTTTAACCAAAAGCTAGACCAAATAATCTTTCTCTCTTACTCTGGATGTGTTTGTAAAATAACAACACGTATCAAGGTTCTTTTGTTTGTGACATGTTAAACTGGAGTACCAGATATTCTGTATCGCTCACATTTGTCGGGCAAGCCAAAAACATTAAATTAGATCAACTAATCGCATTTCTCTGTCCTCTTCCAAAACCTAGCATCCCGTTTCCTTCCCCTTTTTTGCTTGATCGAGGTCGTGGTGTGTGGGTGTGTTTGTGGTGTTTGTTTGTGTGGGTATGTGTTCTAAAGCTAAACTGTTACGGTGGCTGCGACAACATGGTGTCCACTTCCTGTCAGAAAAGTCCTCCATGTTGCCCTTCACTGATCTATGCCTACAGTGTGCCACTTGCTCATCACCTCACCTTAATTCCACTTTCGCTCCTTTTCTCTCCTCTGTCTCTCTTCGCTTTCCGTTGCCATTTTCTAAACGATTGACAGTCCCAACACAGATGCACAATTCGGAATATTATTAATTTAAGTGTTTGGTATCTCTTATCAATGTCCGTTTTACGCGTGCGCTTTCCATGTTTTTCCTTCATAAGAAACAAAAATCTTTTGCATTGTTCTAGCCATCTTCATTCTCATCTCACCATTTCTCTTGCCCGACCTTTCGATTCCTCTTCTACCGCTCACCATTCGTGCAATTGTTTTGCTTAAAGTTTACGTTTGTCTTCTTACTTGACTAACTTACTTCTTTAATACGACATCCATTCTTCATGCCACATTGCGGTCCTGTTTAAATGATTCTTTGTTATCGGCTCTTTCCTTTCTGACGTTTCTTTTTTATCTAAAATACAATGTTACTCCCTTTATAATTTCTTGTATGATGGTTTGCTGTTTCACCTCACACGCCCTTGCGCTACCTTAATATGTTATAAATCCCTTGTATGAGTTGAATATAGTTATTGGTTTTTCTTTTCTCTTTTTTTTTGCCTGTCCCACATTTATGCTCAGTGTGTGATTTGGTCACTGTTTTCTTGTTCTTGTTACTTGTTCTACGCGCCTCCTTCATACATAAACACACAAGCCTCACTCTTGTGGTTTTTGGCGAAGGAAGGGGCAAAGTTGGGGGTGTTTAAAAGATTCAATGGTTTTTTTGTTTGTTTTTCATCTGTTTCATTTTTGCCGAAACGGAATAGAGGTCTAGCACGGTTGCTGGGGCAACCCAAAGTTCATTCGTCTGTGAGAGCAACTGAAAGAGTTTCGGCAACGAATATTTTTTACTCTGTTCACTTATGCTGCAGAATTAGAGGCTAAGTTCCAGTGCATAAAAATATATGTTTATACTTAGTTTTCAGTAGTTTTTTTTGTTTTATTCGCGAAACCTGACTGTGGCGCCACCTTTCTTCTGTGTTTGCTTAATAAATAAAAAGTATACATAGCTACGCATTCGAAAGACGACCGCAAACAAAATAAACAGCTTTAACGTACTGTTAATAATAACACTAGGGGAGCAGTGGGTACGCTCTATGAATCCTTGTTTTGCACGTTTTTAACTAAAGTTGTGTAGATTTGGTTACCGTCGAAGTGAAAAAGTGTTTTTTTTTAGTTTTTTTTTTCATTTTAATTCTTACAATCTAATTCCCGGTCTGAAGTTTCATCTTACTGGACGCCCGTAGTAGGCTACCTTGCTAGTGGTTATCGTTATTTTGAATGATTCCTTTTTTTTATTTAATGAACGACTCATTAACTAATTGTTAGCTTGACACACGTTGTTGTTGCGAACTGATATTTTTTCTATTGATGGATAGTTAAGAGAACCCTTTGTTGCTTTCTGTGTTTTTTCCCAAAACCACATACTCGTCCGTCGTCATCCTCACCCGATTTCAAAGTAAGCCTCATTCGATTTTTCATGGGTAGTCCCTTTTAGTGGACCAAGGTTAAAATTCAAAGCTTGCCATCTACCTTAAATGGTATCAAAATTGTACCATTCGTTTCCTAGACACGTATCTACCTTAATACCGTATGTAGATGCTCAAACATTAACGCTACGAGAAAAAACATAAGGCTAATGAAAGCTACGTGTGCAACGGATTTAAAAATTGGATCAATATTCATATGATGTTAGTGTTTGTTTTATTGCCCTCCGTATGTCTTCTTCCGCGAGCAAAAACACTCCCAAAGGCTGTGCTTTGATAGGGAAAACAACCCGTGGGTCTCAGCCAAGCGGTCGTTTCACTCTTCTGGAGGGCCATTTGGGTTTATTTAGAGGAAACTGGACTTGGATCCATCGTTGGTGCTTACTGAAACCTCAACAAGATATACTTTTTTTTTCGTTTTCGATAGCGATTCGAAGGAAAGACGCCAGTATGCATAATTTTCCTTACGTTCCTTCCTTTCCTACTTATTGCCTTTCTGCTCCATTCTTCATCATTTTTTTCTGACTAGCGCTTTACGCCGGTCAATCTGGTTTTTAGTGTGTGCTGGGTGGGTCGATTCTTGTTTGGTTTTTTTTGGGTGTCCATGGGGTGTCATTTTTACAGATGACCTATGATCAATTTGTGTGTGTGTGTTTGTGTGTGGTCACAATCCGTTACTATTAGTTATCCTTACGGTTAAGTGTAGCAGCCAGACAAACACCTGCAGCTGCATCATCACACAGATTCCTCATTTGTGTTTTGTTTTACTTTCTGCCCTTAGCTGTCATTACTGTTTAGTGTCGTGTCCCTTAATATGGGCCACTAAGACTACTGCTGTTGCTGCTGCTGCTGCTATTGCTGCTGTGGCTGCTTCTCATCTATTCTTTTACCCCGCTTTCTTGCTATATCTTCAGTAGCATCCATTGTTTGACACACGATTTGCAGTAATAAAAAGCCTCCATCGATTCGAGAGGATTTGATTTGATTTGATTTTCACTATACATGCCATTTTGCATCGCTACCGGTTAAAATGGTCGCCATCTTCTTTTAAATATACACATACATTTTACTCCTGACAAGCTGGTTAAGCCGCGGACTCTGAGATGTCGAGAAAACGTGTACCTTCCGCGTCCCTACACTATCCCCGCCCCCAACCGGGGCACGGATACGCGCGCTTCGGGCATCCACGTGTTTTGCTGAGAATTTAATAATTGTTTTTTGCATACCTTATGCTTGGATACATCCTTTTCCACGATCAGTGTACTCAATTACTACGCTACGATTTGATTAGGTATGCTTATACGGTCCGTCCAATATTGTAGAACAATTGATTGTTGGTTAACGTTTCCTAATTCCCGGCACGTTTTAATTAATGTTCTGTTGCGTACTGTATCGCAGTTTTCTGCGGCGTTCAAAGGTGACACTAAGCAATGCAAACGTAAAAAACGAGAACGATGAACAATGTTTAACTATTTACAATCAACTCGCGTTTCGCGACAGCTTTCTATAGGACACGACGTAAGAAAGGCGCCACACGTGTAGTGGCCTAAGTAGTGTGTTGTTGTGCTATCCCAGCGATCGAGTCCGTGGTTCGAGTGGCAGTCGAAACGGTCTATAACTAAAGTAATGGTTAATGACAGAGGTTCGGAGGAAATGGCGACGAAGATGCGCGCGCCCAAATCCTTTCCAACTGCTTTGAGGATCATATTTCAAGATCGTCAGATTTCGTTACTGGTTCTATTTTTTTAGCAAAGTATGGTAGATGAGCGGTTCAGGCCGTAAGAGAGGACCGTTATGCAGGTAATGGTAAATATTTATCATTAACAAAAAAAGAAATGCTAAACCTAGGTCTAAAAGTCGGATATATTGCATTGACAGAAGCAAAAAACAAACAAGGCGAAACAAAATAGTTCACCGTATTTCACGATCGACTCATTTTGTGGCGCTTTCAAGACATTATCTGAGACCTCAAAAAATACAGCCATAATGCTCCTTCTTTCTACTGACTTCTTTGTTACAGTTTGTAATGAATAATTGTTCGGGTGGTTTAATGCTCGATTGCTTAGCACATTACTCATACGAAGTATGCGTTACAGGATCATATTGGCAGGAAACTATCTCCTAAATTAAAACAATAAAAAAAATATGTAGAAAGCCTTATTCAACTATTAACTATCCTCCTAGATGTCTTCTTTCATACGTTTTGTTTTGGTTCACGTTCCGTGAACGTATTGTGATCCTGTTGGAGTGATTTCGTTAAGCCGTAAAAAATCCCTTGTATTTCAATTGTACTAAACTATTACCGACTAACCATGTGTACACGCGAGTGAACCTTGTTGTTTTTGTAAATCCGATATCACCCAATGCTGATACCTTTTTCTTCATACTCTCACATGATTTCTAATTTTCCCACTATAATCCTTTGTAACAACAAAAGCTTTGTTTTTTTGTTTGTTTGTTTTTTCTTTAAATTAATTAAACCGTTATTGACACGAAAAAGAGAAAAGCAAGAAGTAGAGGTACTATTTTTGTCGTATGTTTTGGGTACTGAAACCGTGGCTTTGGTTTCTTGTTATACGCACACGCGAGCTTTGCCATTCATTGCTTCCCTATCCAGTTGCAATAGCAAAAGAGGCAACACAAAAAAAAAACTTTAAAGCATGATAGCGGCCAATCGACGGCTCATCTTACAACAAACCTCGGGGTTAGGTCACAATTGGGGAGATGTTAAGAAATAGATAATTGTTTTAAATAATGCCTCTCGACACTTTGAAGTAAGTCACACTTTGATATTGGAGAAAAGCTGCTACACGCACGCTTGTGAGATGCGTTAAAACCGAGAGCTACACGCAGCATGAGCATGATTTGAGCGTGTACGTGTTATTAACGTATGGAATCATAGTCGTTCGATCGTGATGAGCAATACGCAAAATTGAAGGTAATGCCGCCTGCCTGTGTGGTGGTGTTCCGAAAAACTAAAGCCTTAAATGAGCGATACACATACGAAAAACTGTGTACCGTATGCGCCGAGATCGGGTAAATAGCGATATCGTTTGTTCCTTCTTCTCCTCCTGGGCATCTTCCGTTCTTGCTTCGAGTGTGCACGATGATGAGATGTCGACATAATAATGACAATGATAATAATGATATCCTGTTTACGAAGCGCTTACATGGCGCACTCCTCTAATCTCCGTGGATGATATTCGTTTTGGCGTTGGTACGGCAGCGATCGAATCTCGTGCCTTGTATCTGTCTGTTTGCGTCTTCGCTTTAAAAACAACAAAAAACAACTGCAAAACGGAGCACCGGTGGTGGCTTGAAGAACCCCGGCGTAGCAGCTTAGGCAAAGTACATAACCTTTTTGGTGTCGGCGTGCACGGTGATCGCGCGGGCCATCGCACCGGGCGTTCTGTCCTCCGAGCAACCACTCTGGTGAGATCCTTCGCCGGAGTCGTGTTCCTTCTCGACCAGATGGTACCTGTGGGAGGAAGAGGGTTGGATGTGGGTGTCATTTCAATGAGGGACAAAACACGGGACTGCGGATTTGGCGTTCCGCTTCTTACCTCGCCCTAAATGCGACCAGATGTGCGTAGTAAGCGGGCGCTGGAATGGACACAGATCGAGTACACCGGACGTACGTGTGACACAGCTGATATGTGAGGCACTGCAGCTCATCCGACTCGAAGTGATTGTCATCCCAGAGGACGTGGTAGTGCGATGGGCGACTGGTACCCTGCAGAGATAACGGGATAAATGTTCGGTTCAGATGTCTTTTCACTGACCCCAAAGATTCAACGACAAATTTTTGCAGTAAATTTGAATAAATTGTTTCTGCGTCACAATATTTGGACAAATTTGACAGCAGTGGAAAGGTAAGGTATGAAGAAACAATAACCAGGGATTACTAAACACAACCATATCGAACTAAGCGAGCAATCGTTGGTTGGCCAACATCATTTTATTTTGCGTTGGAGGATAGCGGAAGCTTCAACATTTTGAGAGTACTGTGCAGAATCAATAAACTCCGATAGAGTAGTTTTGAGCTTCATTAGTGAATTGTAAGATTAGAAACCAGCTTGTTATGAATTTTATAGATGCAGATTACAAATAGTTTGTTTCATTTTACCGCCAAAATACGTCATACACCCTGTATAAGTTCGAACGCAGTCCATACCTGAATACCCTGGTGGCTGCAGAGGTAAAAGTCGAACTCGGTCGGGTGGGTGATGCCGACGTCCACCGTCGTACCGGCTGGAATGTTGCCCGACTTGCCACTTTGTTCCTTCTTGTCCGCGCAGAAAAGTCGCGTGTGGTGGCGCTTCTGCACCACGATGAACGTAATGCCGGGCTTGTAGTCGGCCTCGAGCTTGATGCACGCCTCGCGGATCGCGGTCAGCTCGTGCTGCAGCACGTGCGGGAACTGGCCCTCCGACACGCCGTCCCGGTAAAGGATGATGCGGTGCGGCTTGAAGCCTCCGGTCGATTTGTAGAACATGATCAACAGCTCGCGCACCATACTGCTCAGCTCCTGGATGATTTCCTGCCGATGTTGCTGCACGCGCACCGTCGCGGCGTACCTCGACGGATGGGCGTCCATCGATCCGACGACCGCCGCTATCGAGGGCTTCTTGTTATCACCCGCCGGCGGATGGGTGACATCGGCACCGAGGAAAATAACGGGCTCGTCGAATACCTGCCGGAATGAATGCCGGGTGGGGACGGTTAGTACGATTAATAAATCGATCGTTGACAATCATACCTTTGGTCTGATCGATGGCACCAGGATCGAGTTGATTCCGCCCAGTTTCACGTTGATCTTCAAGCAGAGATTGGACAGCGTTTGTGGTGAAGTTTTGTTAACGTTCTTTGCCTGCACGCACTGTGTTGCCATGCCGAGTACCGTGTCTCCAACTCGCTTGACTTCGGCTACAAAAAGACAAAACAGAAAACATAACCCATGAACGATCCGAGCAACCACAACCCATCTCCAAACCGAAAGTAACCCCTACCGTAGACGGGCGTCTTGCCGGGAAGCACCACGACGACCAGCTGCAGATGGCTAAAGGTGCTCTTCAGATATCTGAACATCGGTTCCACCTGGTCCGGGCCGGTCGCGTACTTGCAGAAGCACGGCTGTCCGATGATCGGCATGCCCGCGTCGTTCGATATCTTCTGTAGCTGCTGGGTGAAGTTGCGCAGGGCGTCCTCGCGCACGGTCCGCTGCGGCGCGAAGCAGGCGATGGCCCACACGCGAATCTCGACGCCGGTGAAAAATTGTTTGCCTCGCATATCCCAAACCCCTTGGTTTGGTAATGCTAAGCTCACCTTATTCTGTGGACCAGAGAGTAACTTGTTCGCTGATTTTAATATGCCTTCTTACGGGAAGCGGATTACGCGCTAGCCGGCTACAAGCCGAAGGATCCAAAACGTAGACCATGTGTGGGTGTGTGGGTGTAGTGAATGTAAAAAGATTTCATTGGTGCACAACTAAACATTCGTATACTTTATTCCCTCATATTAAAACCTACTTTATTATTCAATACTGAACGGATCAAATCCCCTTAACAGCATCGTAATTAATTAATTGTTCCAAAACAGCATCATCCAAAATTGTTATTAAAGAAACTTTTTTGGATAAATAGGCTTGCATTATTTTTATTTCGGAGGGTAAACTAAGGGAGCTTTTCCAGAGGCTAGAAATCTTCCTAATGGGTCCTTCTTATCGATAATTACATTTATACTATCCCTCAAAACATGAACAAATAGGAATATATTCCTTGTTACCTACGTTTTCATTTTTGCAAATGTCCAAGCAAGCATAATCACAAGCCGTTATTGGACAACTGCTGAGAAAAACTTGCTTGCATTGCTTCAATTTCGGAGGGTAAACTAAGGGAGTTTTCCAGAGGCTTGAAATCTTCCTAATGGGTCCTCCAATAAGAAAATAACATTAAAACTGTCTCTTTGAGCTCAACTAGATAAAAAAATATGCTCTGCTATTTTTCTAAATTTCAACAAATGTCCAGAACAAGCTTCATCACAAGGCGTTATTAGACAACAGTTGAGATACTCCTTGCATTGTTTTAATTTCGGAGGGTAAACTAAGGCAGTTTTCTATAATTTAGAAGTCTTCCTAATGGGTCCTCCAAATTAAATTTATTAGATTAGTACAAAATAGCCTGAGTTGACATGAAAGCATACAGTTGAAATCGTCCATATTTTACGCTATTATTCAAAACAGAAACATCTCAAATCATCATGAAAGAAATGTTGAGAAAACTTGCTTGCTTTATTTTAATTTCGGAGGGTAAACTAAGGGAGTTTTCTGTTGTTAAGAAATCTTCCTAATGGGTCCTCCAATCAGAAAATAACATTAAAACTGTCCCCTTGAAATCGACTAGATAAGGACATATTCACTGTTATCTTTCTAAATTCCAACAAATGTCCAGAACAAGCATCATCACAAGCCTTTATTGGGCAACTGTTGAGTAAAACTTGCTTGCATTGTTTTCATTTCGGAGGGTAAACTAAGGGAGTTTTCCAGACGTTAGAAATCTTCCTAATGGGTCCTCCAATTTAAATTTATTAAAGCACAAAATAGCCCGAGTTGACATGAAAGCATACAGTTGAAATCGTCCATATTTTACGCTATTGTTCAAAACAGAAACATCTCAAAACATTGTGAGAGAAATGTTAAGAAAACTTGCTTGCTTTATTTTAATTTCGGAGGGTAAACTAAGGGAGTATTCAAGAGGTTAGAAATCTTCCTAATGGGTCCTCCAATTAGAAAATAAGACTAAAAATGACTCTTCGAACTGAACTAGATTGAACAATATCTCCTGCTATCTTTCTAAATTTCAACAAATGTCCAGAACAAGCATCATGACAAGCCGTTATTGGACAACTGCTGAGAAACTCTTGCTTGCATTGTTTTTATTTCGGAGGGTAAACTAAGGGAGTTTTCCAGAGGTTAGAAATCTTCCTAATGGGTCCTCCAAATGAAATTTATTAAATTAGTACAAAATAACCCGAGTTTACATGAAAATATACAGTTGAAATCGTCCATATTTTACGCTATTGTTCAAAACAGAAACATCTCAAAACATTACGAAAGAAATGTTCAGAAAACTTGCTTGCATTGTTTTTATTTCGGAGGGTAAACTAAGGAAGTTTTCTATTGTTAAGAAGTCTTCCTAATGGGTCCTCCAATCAAAAATAATATTGAAACTGTTTCTTTGACCTCGACCAGATAGGGATATTTTCCTTGCAATCTTTCTAAAATTCAACAAATGTCCAAAACAAGCATCATCACAAGCCGTTATTGGATAACTGCTGAGAAACTCCTTGCATTGTTTTTATTTCGGAGGGTAAACTAAGGGAGTTTTCTATTGTTAAGAAATCTTCCTAATGGGTCCTCCAAAACATTTGTAAAATAAGTACAAAATAGCCTGAGTTTACATGAAAATATACAGTTGAAATCGTCCATAATTTACGCTATTGTATAAAACGGAAACATCTCAAAACATTATGAAAGAAATGTTGAAAAAACTGATTCGCTTTATTTTAATTTCGGAGGGTAAACTAAGGGAGTTTTCTGTTGTTAAGAAATCTTCCTAATGGGTCCTCCAATCAGAAAATAACATTAAAACTGTCCCCTTGAAATCGACTAGATAAGGACATATTCACTGTTATCTTTCTAAATTCCAACAAATGTCCAGAACAAGCATCATCACAAGCCTTTATAGGACAACTGGTGAGAAAAACTTGCTTGCACTGTTTTCATTTCGGAGGGTAAACTAAGGGAGTTTTCCAGACGTTAGAAATTTTCCTAATGGGTCCTCCAATTTAAATTTATTAAAGTACAAAATAGCCCGAGTTGACATGAAAACATACAGTTGAAATCGTCCATATTTTACGCTACTGTTCAAAACAGAAACATCTCAAAACATTGTGAAAGAAATGTTAAGAAAACTTGCTTGCTTTCTTTTAATTTCGGAGGGTAAACTAAGGGAGTTTTCTATTGTTAAGAAGTCTTCCTAATGGGTCCTCCAATCAAAAATAACACTAAAACTGCTTCTTTGAAGTCGACTACATAGGGTTATTTTCCTTCCTATCTTTATAAATTTCAACAAATGTCCAGAACAAGCATTTTCCAAGCCGTAATTGGACAACTGCTGAGAAAAACATGCTTGCATTGCTTTTATTTCGGAGGGTAAACTAAGGGAGTTTTCCATGATTTAGAAGTCTTCCTAATGGGTCCTCCTAATTAAATTTATTACATTGGTACAAAATAGCCCGAGTTGACATGAAAACATACAGTTGAAATCGTCCATATTTTACGCTATTGTTCAAAACAGAAACATCTCAAAACATAATGAAAAAATGTTGAGAAAACTTGCTCGCTTTATTTTAATTTCGGAGGGTAAACTAAGGGAGTTTTCCAGAGGTTAGAAATCTTCCTAATGGGTCCTCCAATTAGAAAATAAGACTAAAAATGTCTCTTCGAACTCAACTAGATAGAACCATATCTCCTGCTATCTTTCTAAATTTCAACAAATGTCCAGTACAAGTATAGTCACAAGTCGTTATTGGACAACAGTTGAGAAACTCCTTGCATTGTTTTAATTTCGGAGGGTAAACTAAGGAAGATTTCTATTGTTAAGAAATCTTCCTAATGGGCCCTCCAATCAGAACATAACATTAAAACTGTCTGTTTGAACTCGACCAGATAGGGATATTTTACTTGCAATCTTTCTAAAATTCAACAAATGTCCAGAACAAGCATCATCACAAGCCGTTATTGGACAACTGCTGAGAAACTCTTACTTGCATTGTTTTTATTTCGGAGGGTAAACTAAGGATGTTTTCTATTGTTAAGAAATCTTCCTAATGGGTCCTCCAATCAGAAAATATCATTAAAACTGTCTCTTTGAACTCAACTAGATAAGACAAAATTTCCTACTATCTTTTTAAATTTCAACAAATGTCCAGAACAAGCATCATCACAAGCCTTTATTGGATAACTGCTGAGAAAAACTTGCTTGCATTGTTTTCATTTCGGAGGGTAAACTAAGGGAGTTTTCCAGAGGCTAGAGATCTTCCTAATGGGTCCTCCAATCAGATACAAAACTGTCACGTTAGGTTCGAAACTTTAAACTGTCGCGTTTCACTCGAATAGATAGGTAAATATTCCCTGCAAGCATTCTAAATCCCGACAAATGTTCAGAACAAGCATCTTCACAAGCCATTTTTAGACAGCTGGCGAGAAAAACAAGCTTCCATTAATTTTATTTCGGAGGGTAAACTAAGGGAGCTTTCCATAAGTTCGAAATCTTCCTAATGGGTCCTCCTTATAAATTAATACATTTAAACTGCTCAATCGATCTCAAATGTATAAGAAATATTTCCTGTTATTTTTCGAAATTTCAACAAATGTTCAAAACAAGCATCATCACAAGCCGTTGTTGGACAACTGCTAAGAAAAAATCACTTGCTTTCTTTTAATTTCGGAGGGTAAACTAAGGGAGTTTCCTACAGGTTAGAAATCTTCCTAATGGGTCCTCCTAATTATGAGTGTTAATTGTATACCCAGCATTGTATAACCCGAGTCGGCATGAGAACATACAGTTGAAATCATCCTGAATTCTCATAGTTGTTCAAAGCAAGCATCATCTCAAACCATTATGATAAAAGTGTTGAGAAAAATTCACTTGCTTTATTTTAATTTGGGAGGGTAAACTAAGGGAGTTTTCTATAGGTTAGAAATCTTCCTAATGGGTCCTCCTAATCTATAATTAAATTTGCGAAAACGTTAGAAACGGACATCATCCCGAACCAACGTCGGTATTGAGCAACCAGTTCGGTAACTCTTGCTCCCGTTGTTTTAATTTTCAAAATAACCCTCAATGGATCCTCTAAAAGGACTGTTAAATAAATATATAACTATCCTAAATCAAACACAAGATCAAACAAGTTGATTCTTCTTCTCTTTTTAAAAAGAAAATATTCTCTGAATTCAAAATCATTCTGAATTCAAATACAAATACAGATACAAATTCACACATGTTCCACAGGCTTGGTTTGAAAATCACAAAGATTGGAAACAATCAAATAAATACACCACACACACAAACACCCACACGGGTCATCACGTCTCAGTGCCACACAACTCGGATAACTTACTTGTCCGCTCATGCTGGAAACGCGACCACCGTACTGTAGCTTCGGCGGCGGCAGCACTCGACCGCGCACCTCCATCATGCTGTTCGAGATGGCCAAACCAAACTCCTGCACGTACGCGTCGTTGTTGAAGTCGGCACGGCGCACCAGATTGTTGATTTCGCGCTCGCTGCAGAAGAAAATCAACAGCATGGTCGTTAATGAATGAGAACTCCGAGGGTTATGCCAACACTTACCGATCGGGCGCCGATCGTGCGGTTGCCTTGATCATGGTCGACGTTTGCATATCGGTCAGCTTCTTGATGCAGCGCTGGCCGGCGACGATGTTGCATACCTCCAGTGGGAGGTAGGTGTGTTTGTGCTCCTGGCCAACCTGCAGACACGGCAGATGCGGATAGCGCAGCTTCATCTTGTACTTGTCGAGGAAGTATTTGGCCACCGTACACTCGACCGTTTGGCCGTTCTCTAGCTGCAACGGGAAGCTGGTTGAAGGAAAGAGAAAATAAGGTGCATAGTGTTACTTGAACTGATGCTAATTTGGTGAGGACAGGACACTTACGATTGCATTTGTGCGGGTCGTCTCGTGACGTTGCATACGCGATACTTTCGGCGCATCGTGCCGCAGTGTGTGATTTCGATCTTCAGCCCCTTGATCTCCTTCGTGAACTTGACACGCTGGGAGTCGGTCAGCGGTTTGCGCTGCTCGTTGATGTCTCTGATGTCGAGCACCTCGCACATGAACTCGATGACCGGTTGTGCTTTGTAGAAGGCCGTGGCCGAAACTGCAAACGGGGTGAAACAAAAATTGGACATTCATGAATGTGACTGTGGCAAGGGAGATTAAGTTTTCAGGTCTCCCTATCTCTTACCGTCAATGTTCAGCATCATTTTCCACTGTGATGGTCGAACACTCTGATGGAACCCAAACCATACTTCACGACCGCCTCCGAGAGGGTGATAGTAACTGCAACGAGATTCAATAATTAATCATCGTTTTGATTTACCCACATTTTATCGTCCTTCAGTACACGATCAATTTCGTATTGAGACTCAAAAAACACTCTCGCCTATCAATTAAGATTTCCTTGTAAACAGATTGTGAATGAAACCAAAGAAATCTTTTTATGAATCACAATACAGTTGCCATCTATATAACTTGTCCCATAGTTGGAATAGTGCTGTAACTTTTACCTCTAAGATATTTGTTTTAAAAATAGCTCATACACTTCGGTCTCTAACGTATCTGAGTTTTTTGTCTCTAACTCATTACCTTTTGTTTCGTGGTCATGTGGTTTTGTCTCATGATTTCAATTTTGCCCCAATTTTAAAATTTGATCTTTCGGCATAAATTTAAAGACGAATATTATTGTTTGTAGTAAGAATTATCTTATAAAGCGGACGACAATCAAGGTATTATGTTACTTATTGATCAACATATGAAAAACAACAGTAGTGACAACACCTCATCTACTTTCGATATAAAATTTGACAACGACTGTAAGAAATTGACGAACCAAGGAACTGAACCTACCCATCTGGAGAGCTGAAGAAGCTTCTGCCGACCGGGGTGTAGGTCATGCTGGGCAGATGGCGCATCACGACGTCCAGGGCGAGGATCGCGTCGTACGGGATCTGCCGAGTGCGGCCCTCGAGTGCCTCCTCCAGATTGAACAGCGACACCTGCGCCACCCATTTGATCGTGACGCGGAACACCCGATCCTTGCCCTCGCCCGGCAGCGTCACCTCCAGCTCGACCCGATCGTTGCCGATCGGCAGCAGGTCCCGCGTGTATAGGTTGTTGCGCCCATCGAAGACGGGCTTCAGCGCCCCGAACATCTTACTGTACGCGTGCACCATCGTCTCGATGATCTCGCGGTTCACCTTGCGCGGGCACTTGTCCGGCTGGATGTTGATGTCGTAATGGTGCACGTAGCCGCGCGGCATCGTGATCTGGAAGTGGTTCGCCCGCAGCACGATCGGGCGGCCCTCGCGACCCAGGTTCGGCCGGCGCGGGCACGTAAACACCGGTAGGTCTGGCGGGGCGGGCGGTGTGGCCGGCACCACACCGAGCGCCTGGGCGCCCTGCGTGCCCGTCGTGGTCGCCACCGTGGTCGGGTTGACCGTCGCTCCCGCTGGTGGTGCTGCGCATTGGAGATCGTTCGGGGTTCGTACGTCGTCGTTGTGATCGTTGTTGTTCGGGATCAAATTTTTTGTTGGATTAAATTTATGGTTCATTATTTTTGGGGTCAACAAAACCGCAACACACAAAAATAACAAATATCGCGCAACCAAACAAACGATTGATTGCCAAACCAATTGTGGGAAGGTGTTGTGTCAAGATTGCGAACAGTGGGATTTTAGTTTTACGCGCACCAACGAACGCAAAGATAACCCAAACCCAAATCGGATCGGTTGATCGATGAGCGGGTTTGGAAAGGGATTCGGTTGATGATGTTCGATGGCGTGTGAGGGCCAATGAAAAGAGGAAAAAATAAAAAAATAAACAAACAATCGATTAACATCGTTGATCGTGGCAGAATGGCGTTGTGCTTGTTCTAATGCTGCCCCCTCTGATGGGACGATTTTACTGTGAACATGATGATGCACTGATGATGATCTTGCACTAGCACTATTATCCCTAAGGTGTGTCCCCGAATGACGACGACGAGAGCTTGGGAGGAATTTGATTCTCCCTTCCCGTACGATCGTCGTGAGAACGATGAAAAGCTGAAAATGCTGATTTTTCCTGTTAAATATTTACTAGCTGAATGTACACACTTTCCCTAAGCTTCAATATAATCAACTGATGGATGGAAAAGAATCCTGGAACTATATACATTTTTATTGCAAAAGTTGCTGATTTTTTTGTTTGTTTTGTTTTAAGAGCAATTATGTTAAGAGATGTTAATTTTATTAATGCTCAACGAGTGCCAAAACCATCTGATTTTTGTTTTTTTTTTTGTTTGCAGTTTTTTGTACAATTCTTAACATCATCCTCATTCATTAATCCTATTAATGCAAAAAGGAAGAAATAAAACGTTTGGCCAAGATTGACACGAACAGAACGAAAAGTAAAATGAAAGTAACGAAAGAAACCGTTCGAAGAATGAAGCAACAAATGGAGACAATTTTTCACATAAGTAAAAACAAAAAAAAAAGGACGTAGTTTGTGTGCATGGAAATCCGCTGCGACATGTTTCTGTTTTTTTTATTTTTTTTGTTTTTGATTTCCATTTTCCACGAGAGTACCAAGGGAAGTTACTTCATTGATATTAAGATGATAAATATCAGTAATTATCAGACATACTTGAAATGCTAGTAATGTTGAAAACAAAGCTAATTTAGTCACGAGTGGTAGATAGAGGTAAGATTTGTTATCAAACACAGTTAGTCACGAACATTGATCAAGTTTATGTCAAAACAAAATTTAGAATATATTTACAAAGCATTTTTAAAAGTTCAGTTCAAATCAAAAGTCGTCATGGGAAGCAGATCAAGCTTTTTTATGAAACTTTAAAATGGTGCGTTATGAAGACATGATTTTATCGACATGAGTGAGAGGGCGAAGAGTTTTAAAATGATGATCCTTGAAGCTGAAACTTGAAAAATAATTTTCGAAAAATCGAACTATTTAGTTTGCGCCTTGCAAAACTGTACCCCCAGAAAATTTACTTACTTTTTTCAAAAGATAAAAAAAAAGTTAAACATATCCTTTATGCCATGCTCAAGAATGACCCCCCATCGCACCAATGGAACGCGGAAAATGTAAACCAAAATAAACAGACACCATCGCGACGGAAGCGGAATGTTACAATGTGAAGATAAAACAGGATGACAAAACGAACCAGTACAAAAAGGAAACCCAACGAAAACAAATGGTTTGTGAGCAAAATCCTGCTTCGTTCACGGGACTGAACAATCGTTATCAGACGGGTTTTTGTTTTTGTAAGTAAGGCACTTTGTGGTGGAGAAGAAATTTTGCAATTTTGATGAACACATTTCGATTCTTTTGTTGTAGAATTTTCGAATGTAGATATTCATAAATTAATTACTTCTTTTCGTGAAACAATCGTACAGATCTCTTAATTTTCATCTATGGTTTTGGTTTTTGTTTCGCCAATGTGCTGCTGTTCCATTATGTTGTTTCTTCAAATAATTTCTTTGCAAACTTTCCCTGTCGGACCAATAGTTTCATATCCTTTTTGCGTTACCAATGAATATTTAATTGCCTTATTTTTGTTTGCGCTTAGCTAAGGTCTGCGATAATTTATGAATAATAGATTCGAAAATAGTTCGAACAAAATAAGCAGGTATTTTACGTGAGAGTGTATCGAAGCTGGTCTGCGACTGAGACGGACTTGGAGGCCTTGGCGGCGAAGAAGTCCATGGTGATTCTAAAAATAAAAGAGAAGAAAAAAGAAACGAAAACGATATTTTCTTTGCGCCACTTTTTGTATACCAACACCAAAGAGTAGGGGGGGTGGGGGGGTGGAGAAGAAAAACAAAAGTCAAAACAAATCCAAGCAAAATCCAAAACAACTTCTGGGGGGAAGCAAAACGGGACGTAAATCGGGAGGCAGCAATACACTACAGCGTGGAAAACGCGGGATTTCCGTGGAAAACCCGCGGGCGTTGGGGTTGCGGATTCGGGATTTCCCAAATCAAAAGAAACTAAAGTCACTTAGAAAACGGGAAAACATTTAATTTGGTACAATGTTCCGAACCATGTTCCGAGATTCTTTTTGTTCCTGAAAACCTGTGACCTGGTAGAGAAGTGTGGTCAATCCGAACCGGATGCCACACATACGAATTTGATTGTTGACATGTAATTGTACTGCTTTTCAA
The DNA here is from genome assembly GCF_943734765.1 of Anopheles ziemanni. Taxonomy (NCBI): domain Eukaryota; kingdom Metazoa; phylum Arthropoda; class Insecta; order Diptera; family Culicidae; genus Anopheles; species Anopheles ziemanni. Next base: position 86,991,218 of record NC_080706.1, read on the forward strand.
AACAGAAACTAAAATCGTAGTAAACATATCGTGAAACGATACTTCCTGTATGTGCACCCGAACACGTGGGCTGCACAAATCCGGTGACTCATAAAGAATAGTTTGTGATGCAATATTGATTACTCATTCTCATTTGCTTGCGTCAATCGCAAGGTAGGGTATTTAGAAAAATCAACCCGATGCTTGTGACTAAGAACCAGTTTTGAACGATTGACAAGCAAACTTTCAATGTGTTTATATTGTAGGACGATAGCAAACGACAACTGTGGTTAAAGATAAAGTTAAATAATTTTTATTTTTATATTCAGTAGCGATTGCGAAACACGATCCTTATCAATTAAAATGCATTAGTTCTGTTAAGTGTTAGTCCGGAATGTATGAGATGCGAAGATGCTGATGTGTTTGCAATCCTATTTACAAACGTTAACGTGAAATATGTTCAACTTTTCATTATCATAATCGTATCACCCACACACACACACACACTATAACCCCTAATTTCCCCCCGCTCGGCTGCACCACCATCGAGATTCCACAGTTCATGCATACACATTACGACATAGATTAGAGACACCGGAGCAGAGCACATGCACACAGCATAAGTTAGTTGAACACTTTAGCCACACTTCTAAAACTCGATAAGCGAACACGGCCAACTCGACACAATCGTTTCGTTGCTGCGATACGGGTGATGTGTGTAATTTCAAACGCTGCTGGGGATAAAGTCGTAAAATTACGATGGACTCGAGCGCTGCATCCTTAAGGCATTTGGGAAGTCGTGACGAAAGCAAAGAGCAGTAGGCAATGAATCGAAGCCTTCACGACGGTTGGTGAGCAGTAAAGCAACAGATGGAATTGTTCATAATTTTCCCACTTTACCCAACGAGGTTCTCGTGTGAGCCTATGAAATCCTACGAATGTTTATGACTTTTCTTCCCACCCTCGTAAAGGAATCCAAAAAATGTGTATGGCAATCGTTTCAAAAACTGACAAACAATGCAACCAATTGATTGGTTTTAAAATTTAAAAAAAAAAAGTATAATTGTAAAGCGCCTCTTGTAAGTCACATTCCATTCTGCGTCGTTCGGATTCCGAAAGGTCTGGGAAAAGAAACGCTTTCGTCGTGCTCTTTCTTGAAGGAGCATAAAAAAAAATCTCTTCATTCCTAACACCACTCGCTGGCGATAGAAGTCGATGACCTACAAAATCTAGTGTACAAACGTCAGCGCGAGTGAGTGAGCGAGAGATTGCTGGCGGCGTGTGTGCGAGAGTGAACCGAACTGCGCACCGAATTACCGCTAGAAAACCAACACAGTCGCGGGGCGTCTTGACCGGATATGTTGGGGAGACGACCCCAAGAAGGGGAAGAAGCAGAAATGCGCGTCCAAAAACATGCCGGAAGAAAGCAAACAACGAAAAACAAAGAAGCCTCGCACCAGGACACGGACTGCACCTGCGAAAGCCCGCGAAGGTTACGGCGAAAGGACGAAAAAACATCGCCGCCTAGTGTCATCGCGTGTAGCAACGGAAGGCAGGTGTTTTGGTGTGTGCGTGCACGGTGGGCATTTTAACACGGAACAACAAAGAAGAAAGGAACAGGGGGAGGAGGGCGACGTGTGTTGTTTTTTTTCCAATGTTAACTTTGGCGGCGATGTTTTACCAGTGATATTTTGGGTTTTTAAATTAGATTACAACGCACGACGGTTCCCCGTGTTTGCATCTCAACATGCTTCTTCCATCATTACTCTTTGTTTTGGTTTCGAAACGTTTTAAAGATTTATAAACATAAAAATCTAATCAATTTCGGTTCAAATTTAATGCTTTCTTAAAAGCTGCTAAACAATGTACATGGGAATATCAATGAATCTAAATCATCAATTTCTCTACATCACTTTGTTAACAATTTCTGCCTTACCATTTTGATAAGAATAGATCGACACTCTTATGAAAGAGTTTCGAATAATTTCTTTATCTTTGTATCCCATGTTCAACTTCCATTACATATCGCAATCATACCTCTATCAACACGAACATTGTCGATTTCACAACAGACGCGAATACGAGATTGTACGATGACAAACACGTGTTGTGGAATTTCGTCATCATTTCGTATCATTCCAAAACCTCACAAAGGCCAGTACACATTTGTGGACGGCAACAACATAATCAAATCCATATTTTTCCACCAGAAGCCAGACCACCGCTTTGTCGCTACAAATGAATAGAATCGTTATTTGTCTTCAATGAAAGTAAGCGCTGAAATATCAACATCGAAAAAAATGCTGCGCTCAAAAGGCGGCTGCTGCTCGTCTGGGTGGCGCCATGCCACTTTCGTTGTGTGTATTTTGTCAAAAATACTCCTCTGGCGCTTGCGGCGTTTTCGATGTTAATGGAAGTTCACAAACCCCGCGGATGGTTGTTTTTTTATGCTCATTCATACAGAAGTACCAATGAAGCGTTTTATTCTTTATTTTTACCGACTTTCCGACAACTTTTTCTTCAATCAAATGTACCGTTTTGTGCAATCTAAACGTCAGGTAGTAATCCTCCGCTACCTGCTGGGTAGCATGTTTGTGTCTGGTACATGGTTTTTTTTGAACAGGCAATTTTTTCCGTTCTTAGCACTCAGTGGTTGTGGTGGTTTGTAACATTCCGCAACAATACAACACACGCACCAAAACACACACACACACACACACAAAACACCCCTCGCAACACCAACACAGTCACAAAAACCACCCTGCCGCGCACAACCACACTGACAACAACTGCTGCTGCTGCTGTTTTTGCTGCTGCTGCTGCTGCTTTTGATGGTGCTGATGAATCTGCTTGCTGCTGGTGGCGATGAATGGCGACGATTTTTCCTGCTGTGCTAATATTTCCCCGAACGTTACTTACGTTGCCCTACTGGATACATGATGACGGGTTGTGGCTGCTAATCGTCGTAAACCTTCCGCAGCTCAATTTCATGCAACGGGAACTGCACACCACACGACCGAAAAGTGTGTCTTTCTGCCTCCCCTCTACCTCCACTCGCACCTCTTTTCTCTACGCAATTATTTCATCCACTGCTGCCACCAACTTTGCTGCGTGGGGCGAGCTGAAACACCTCGCGAAACCGTACCGCGCTTGATAAATCGCTTTTTCTCGCACACGCGGGGCTACCGAATCACTGTTGCACTGCCGAAATCACTCGATTTTGCGACGCTTCGCCACGAGTCTGCGGTATGGATGGTATTATTTTCTGCTGTTCTTCCGTTTGCCACCCCTTCTAGCTCCAGCGATCGCAGACGCACGACTGGCACACACGGGTTAGTGTTGGCAGAATCGGGAATCGGAAGATTTGAAGATTCGATCCCTAGACGGATTCTAATGATTCCAATCCCATTTGACGGGTTCTAAAGATTTGATCCGATTGTGATTCAGGAGTGGGGGAAGTGCGGAAAAAACAACAAAAGGACTCACTATTTCTTGAAACAAAATAAACTTCTCGGAATAAACTGGGGAAAATCAGTTAGTTCCTGCACATTTCGCAGGGCTAAGTGGTCGTGTTGTTTGAATTTAATTAAAAGAAGTTTATGGAATATGCTGATTTTCATACGTAAATCATTGAATAAATTTATCAAATGATATGAAAAAAGACAAGTTGGATGTGCACGTATGATTTGACGTATTGGGATTCGGATTTAGAAAGATTGGAATCCCAACCGGGAAATGATTTTCCCACCACTAATACCGTTCTCAGTCATTTCGATTGGTAGATTACCGATTCAGTGACCCTTACGCGAGTAATTCCTGCTCTTTTCCAAGGTCAAATTCCCGTTTGGCCAATGAGGTGACTAGGTTCAAGTGGGTTCTTTTTGAGTGAACCTAGTAGGTTAATTGGAACGAGTCTTCGACTCGCTTCAAATCGTCCGAATCCGGATTTTGCCACCACTACTAGAAACGTCATTCTGGTAAGTTGCATTCAGGTGATGTTATGAAACGGATGTAGTATTTTGCCGGATTACTTTTGCAAGTGTTGTTAACGTTAAATAGGGAAAAAGCACGCTAGAAAATGTCCATCAAGGTTGGAGGAGCGTTTCGGCGCTCCGGTGGCATCGTGTCGGCCATCGGAAAACAGCTAAAACTGGTCAACCTGAAAGCGGTCCAGCGAATCACCGTTTCCTTCGATCCATTCCACGAAAGCGCGGTCCCGACAAGGTAAGCGATGAGAAAGGCGCAGTAAATGCTTGCAATCGCGCACTTGCCGAGAAGCCAGGAAGAAATGTGAAGATTTCAGCATGCTGCACGTTGTGCGCCTGCGTGCGTCAAAATGAAACCATGTTTGCCATCCATATTTTGAGCGAGAGGAAAATATTTGCAGTCCCATTCGAGTTGGCCACACTTCGGGCGAACGTCCATTTAGTTCGTTGTGTTTTTGGAAAGTAGCTTGATAGCAGTGAAAAAGCATCGTTTTTCGACGCTTTATAAATAACACATCATTCGTTGAAAGTCAGGTAAGAATCGGAACATGGAAACTTCGGAAAATTGTCAGCCCACATAGGATGGGGATGGTGTAGGAAGTATTTATAGGATCTAGCGAGACTCAGGTCGGTGCGGTGAAGATGTGTGGTTCACATCAACTTCCCGATGGAAATTGGGGCGATTCGGCTTACCATTGAACGATTTGCCCATTATTACTCCGTTCAGCTGGATGTGTGTGGCCATATCCGAGTACGACAAAGGGTGCAGTTGCTGCGTGGTTCCGGGCGTTAATTCCCGTTCGGTTGACATGCTTGCCGTTCAATCGTGCGCACCGTCTGAAAGAGATGGAAACAAATGGAGTAGGAAAGTTAGCATGTTCAAACTAAATGAGAACAACATAAACAGAATCCTGCGTCTAGAATGTTCCTTCTGACCTAATATTCAAATTACAAGAACATCCCGGGTTGCTGTGATTAAATGTTGTGTTCATTTGCAGGGAATTTTTGCACCACCTCTCGGCACCAAAGATCTCACAAACCAACCCGACGTGTGTGCTCAAAACGGAAGTGTTCTGCGATCGGAGGCCACCGAGCGTCGTGTTCCAGCTTATACCCTCGGTGCAAGGTAATGCAACAATTGCGTCACCATCATCACGTCCCATGTTTCTGTTTAATCAACCCAGGTTCTGCTCTCTTCCCCCTTTCAGCCGAAGCGAAACTGAAAAAGATTACACTGGACAGTGAGAACCTGTCCACGTTGGAGCTACTCAAGCTGTGCAACAAGCACGTGAGCACGTTGGCCCCGAAGGAAATCGCGACGAACGTGGTCAAGACCAAGTCGGAAAAGAAGGCCGGTGGTGGAGCGGGTGGCAAGCGCCGCTAGGGGTCGCAAACGCACTAGCACTTTCTCTCGCGATCGGCGGACGGCGGCCACACCAAGGGGAAGCAGCACAGGATGTCCCACAAAAAGCTTAAAGGTGGACACATGGCCATCATCGAGAACTGGTACCATCAGATACCGGCCTTCACGGACGTGTTTACGGAGGAAAGCTTCTACATGTTCGCGGTCTGCTTCGTGCTGGCCACCCTCGCCGTCGTGTTTGTGCTGTCGCGGTTTATCACCCTGAAGCCGGTCGACTAGAATGGAAAATCGACTGCTGGGAGGGAACACACACACACATACATACAGAAAAACAAACTGCATAATAATAGAACCCAATGACGGTAGGCGGACGTTCGTAGCCGAACTGATGTGAAATTAATTTTCTGAACGATTTTTAATTGCTTTCTATGGCTGGAAAGAATCTTCCGGATGAAATATTCATATATCACACATGGAACGTGTTTCTGCTTGTTTGTTTCGTTTTAGGTTTTGATTTCCGAATGCACCAGTTACAGCATAACGAATCCCCGTGACGGCACTTTGGGTATGTTATCAGTTTTACTTTATCAATTTTATACACTATCTTATCGTTGAAGCAAATTTGCTCCATCGGGCAAACGGAAGCGAATCAAACAAACCGATTTGCGTCCGTAGCATGAACATGGGAAACAGATTTACATTAAAATCAGCTTAAAAATGCGCTAACGTTCCTGGGGTCACATATAAATCTAGAACTTACCTGCAATGGAGGCTCTCCAATTGCGCTTTGACGATATCGATTGATCCCAATTGGTAAAACCTCCCATCTTACTTAAACAACACACTTTACTGTGGTGCGAAAAACCAAAATCCAATCACTTTGCTTGCTTTTCCACTTGGTATGATCTACACTTCGTCGGGAAATGGCGCACGGAAAAATGAAGGTCCGATCTGTGGAGGTCCAAGTTCTATCGCAGCTATACGTGTTACAGTACAAATTCACACCAGGTGCACATTATCCCCGGGTGTCCTGTAACCCCCACCCACCTACGCACTGCGTTCAATCAACGGAATCCGATTGAGTTTTCCGAACCCTTTTTTCTTCTTCAACCAATCGTTCTCTCCCGCTCCCAAGTTGGTGGGATTCGCCTTCACAAATTTGGGCTTTTATGCAATTTCATTTGCGTTTTAGGGTTTGATTATTGTACACCGTTTGCGCGAAATTATAAAAACTGCCGATACTGGCCTCTGGAAACACGGCGGTCCACAGCTCGGGGTGCTCTCGTGCGTGCGGGTGTTTCGTGCGGAAAACTGGAATGTTTCGTGTCCCAGAGGTAAACACACACAGGCCTGGTGCGGATATCCCGTGCCAACGTTGGGCGATACATCCACCCCTCCTCCTCCCACTGGCCGTTCTGTGGCCGTTCCCAATGTTTAGAGGCGCGCGCGCGCACGCACCCGTTCGCGGTAGCACAAAAACACTGGAGAAACTTTGATGTGTTTTGGAAATGGCGTCTCAAGTTCAATGTCAAGTTAAACCGCACATACACCTGCGTTGGTACCCGTGACCGCGTACAGAGTGTGTGTTGGCGCGGGTTGCGCACTCCGACGATGCTGCCCTCGAACGATGAGCATCGGCAATATAGTGTTTTGCGGAGCGCGCGCCGTGTTTTGACCGAGAAAGTTCGGGCTCGTGACTCTCTCCTCAGCTGGTTTGGTGCGTTCCGCGCGGGCTGGTCAGTTGTGTGGGAACAAGGAGGAAAGGGGGGAGGGTGAAACAGAACGACGGAACTCAAACGTTCCCATGTCTCGTTTGCTTCCGACCGATGCATGGTTCTTTAAAGTCAGGGCCGTCGAAAGATCCATACAGTAGAGATGGAATTCAAGGAAACTCAACGAAAATTTCCTTCAATTGGAGAATGTTTGAATATTCAGTACTACAGCAAAGGGACTGTAAATTTTATTTTTCATTTCAAGTACTTTGAAACGTTTTAAAACTATTTTTTTTCCTTATCCTGGTTGCACAACCAATGCTCTGGTGTAATCGACAAAACAAATATCAATTGATTTAAAATTCTACATACTTCAATAGGATTTCACGTTCAGTTCCAAGGGGTGTTGAAAAGCAAACTTAGTATTTTTCCACAAATGATATTCACTTTGAAGAAAACCACACACATAAGTTTCAGCTGATACGAAATTGGTGCAAATGAATAACACTCTAGTTCCCGTGTAATAACACCATTTTACGAAACAAAAGGTGATTGAAATGCTTGAGCTATAAACGCGTAACTACGCTATAAGAAGGAAAGATTGCAAAGAGTTTTTCACGATAAATTTATTTCCGTAAAAAACATACAGCTGTGTCCATTCAATTACAACCATTTTTACTATTGAATTTTACTTAATATTTCATACAACGCATGAGATGCAGCATTCAGATCTGTTTTTGAAGTTTTTTGGTTTGTGTGTGAATTTTATCTACGATTAAAAATAGCAAACATTTGCTGGGGATCATAATAAGGGTTTGACATCCCTGGAAATGCGGGAACGAGATATCAGGAAACTTCTCTCGTGATTTTACTGCGAACCGCAGAGCGAGCGCCGTTTGGGGATGCGTGACGTCATAAGCAAAGGCAGCAGAATCTTTCCCCATTTCGCTCTCCCGATGCAATCGACGTTGCACAAGCTGGGAGGTTAAAAGTGCAGTGAGTGCCCCGTAAAATGCAATTTTCGCGAGAACGCTGCAGCACTCGCCGTTTTGCAATGTTTACTGGAGCATAAAAATTGAAGAACCTCCCTTTTCCTCGCCCTGCAAACATCCCACTAGCAAAGGTCAGAGCTGTAGCATCCGCGGAGAACCAGAACGTCGGGAAATGCGGATTCCGGATGAAAGTTCCCGCAGGGGAACTGCACCGGGGGAATGGGATGAAAGCGTTGCACCGTCACGAATGGAGGGTCACTCTGGCGCTCTCGTTTTCTCTTTCGCCCTGCTTCTCTTTCTTTCTCCCGTTTCGGATTACGGGGGATTTTTCTGCAACGCAATAAATTTTATTACCATTCCTTTCGGTTCCCCACCACCATCCCCAGCAGCTTCGATAACATGCCGGCCGGCTTGCCGTCCGTCTCCCCACGTGCTCCCCGGGGGCAAGCTAGAGAGATGTTCTATTTTGAACTTTTATTTGCAGAAAATTATGCTCGACGACGATCATGTTTTTATCGGGACAATGATGGAAATATTCGCATCGACTCGAATGTTTGTATTGATTTTTATGCTTTTCCAAGTTTGCCTGTCCTTGAAAGCTCACATAATGGAATACCAACTATTTTCCGTCGGTCACGTTCCTTTTCAAGATCATTGCCAGTAGATGGTTGTCGCATATTTTCCCATTTCTTTCTACCTTTTTTCCACCAATAACATAAATTAAACCCAAGTATCCCTCTCACAAAACGTTCGCGTTTGAGTGGCTTTGCCGCTCTACGACACGGAGGAACCAAAACAAAGCTAGAAAAGTCCAGAAACTACCAGTCCGGGAAATCTTTGGCCGAAGAGATGAGAGTAAAACGAAAAATAAATCAAAACAAACAGAGTTTTCTCGCACAAACACACACACACACTCCAACAAGCTTGCGAGTCTCACTTGGGGAGCGATGGGGATATTTTCCCGGTGACCTAGGCGTATACATTCTGCAGGAATTGCATTATGACCGTGAAACGATTATGGTGAACGAAAGTGAGAGCTACGGTTCAATGCTCAGCTCAACAAACTCGATTGGAAAGCAAGGAGAATTTTCCCGTGGTTGGAAATTCCTATTTTTTTTATTTAAAATTCCAAGAATCGTAAAAATGAAAACAATCCAAAGAGAACTTAAAATGTTCAGAATCCATATAATGCTCTTTATCAGACAATTGTCCGTGTTATCTCAACCTTTTCGTTGGGAGGTTGTTTGTTGCATTTGGAAACCCAAACAGATCCTTCATTACGCAACGCAAACTTTTGGTGTTGCTGTCCAAAACTTGTTTATGTCTTCCTAGGAACCAATAAGGGTAAGGACTTTTCTCTCCGTCTTAAATTTCTTCTCACGTCTCGACATAAAAACAAAACAAACTCGAGCCCACCATCTGAGATCCAACCACTGTGCCCTGTCCTTCCGGCTCCACCGTCTTGCGCAAGGATGAAGTAATACTTTAACCTTTTGGTCCCTTCTTCCCCGATCCGTCGTGTCCTTGATGCGAACACTCAGACCAAAACACACACACACACACACACATATCGAGAGAGAAACAGAAGGAGGGAGGGTTTTTCGCGCAGTAGCACCATTCAAGCGCTTGCAGTGTAGGTGAAAGTGATAGGATTGCCCTTGGGAAAAGCGGCGGTTTTCCCGGTCGCCATTTGCCATTTCACGAGCGAAAGATGCACGAAAAGCACACAATAACAACAACAAAACTGGAAGCATGAGAAGCTTTGGCGTGTGTGGGAGTGTGCTCCCTTGTTTTTTCCCTGTTTATTATTTCTTCACCCCCGAGTGCATGAGAGATGTTAGCTAGCTAACTAGCGCTGAGGTTAGTAGTTAAGGGGCTACTACTAGGAGAGCTACTTGAATATTTATAGGATTCACTCTTGTTTGGGTCTCTTTGTGGTGAATGAATGTGTAAGTTCCATTCAAACCACCTTTTTTGCTTGCTTGAGATGGGGTTTTATGTAGAAAAAGTTTCCGGAAGATTTGTATTATTTATTATTTTTCTTTACAAAAGCGATCTTCTTTGTTTGCAATGAAGATGAAAAATTATTTTATTTCGGTTAACGATTGACTTTCCTTTTACTTTATATCTATAAACCGATCAACTAACTAAACTAGTACAAGTACAAGTAAATAGTATTAGTTAATGTTTCGCTTCAGATTGAATGTTCCAGTGCTTTAAGTCTAGCTTGAATTCCTACAAATGGATATTTTCTTTATCATGAGTGGAGAATAAAACGAAATCAAGTCATTTTAGTAATATTTGTAGTACGTACATTGTTTTACTTTTAATTTTGTGGTTTCACAACTCTACCATTTTTGTTGTTTGACACTTAGATGATCATTGTAATTGACATTGAATAATTTCTACGTTACGTTTCTGCTTCATTATTGAGTTTTAATGATGTGATTATTCAGATTTTCTTACAGCCTCTATCGAATAGTATTTTAAAATGTATTTTACCAGATTCTTCTGGTAGTTTACCACTCAAATAAAACCTCTTCAAACAACTTCTTAACCCAAATCACAAATAAATAAAATGTATCGAAAGCGTTTGCAAATGGTTGAAAGGTGCAAATGAGAAGGAATCTGAGATACGGCTGCGAGCGAGCACTTTTCGTGCTTCATCCGGAGGAAGCTGGACATCCTCCTGGCCCCACAATGGTCAACCGCAGTCAAACACGCACGCACACACGCATACACTGTTATACAGCTTCCCGTCGAACCTTGCAAGACGCTGAAGCCGCCTTGGACCGGGGCAGAGGTCTATTGGGCAAGCGGTATCGAATGTACAGATGTACGCACGATTTGGTGGACCCTGTTGGTGTCTTGCCTTTTCCCATCTGGCCAGTTTTGGACCACCATCCCAAACCCCCCCCTCAGGGCCTTGAGTATGAGTTTGTGTCGGAGCGTATCGGTTTCGGTTTGCCAATTTTATGCTTCCCGTCTTTCCAACCCCGAGGCGGCGGTGTTCGTTGTATATTGGATCGACTGTTCAACTGGGTGGCTCATACGATCAGCGAACCCCATATGTAAGTGAATGCCATATCAGCTGGGGTGTGTGTACACTCTCCGGATGGGGGTCCTCTTATCGATAAACCGCTCGTGGGGCACTTCTTTATGTTTTGTTCTCTTTAGACACATACATCAGCACTTTCCACAAGACGTTGTAAAAATATTTCAAAGATGATTTCAAGCAAATCCCAAGGAGAAGTGTACGAATTTTTTGGCACGCACTGTAGTATTCAGCATTTTGACGCGGTGTTAAACATTGTGTGCCTTCCGAGCCCCCGAGGGAAAAAGCACTTCTTATTGTGACTCCAAGGAGACGTTCGCATGCGTTTGTGTGTGTGTGTGAATGGGAGAAAGGTAACAGTGGGGAAACGGTTGTCTGGGTCGCGACGATTGGCCACGGTTTCTGAAACTGGTTATTTCTTTTGTTTCGTGGTGGTTTCTTTCGCATGCTGCTTGGAAGGAGCTTGGAGCCCACTCGCGAAATTGGGCGAAACGCACGGAATAATGGCGCGGTCTCGCTTTCCTCTCGCTTGCGTCCTCCCGAAACACCTCCTCTCCGCCTTGCGAACCGTACCATCAACAGTGGTGGCCAAAAATTGACCAGCGGGTCGAGCGCGATACTGTAAAGATCTCTCGACACACGATCCCACTCATCCCCAACGACGCAGAATTATATGCTTTTATGGCATGGTTTCGTGTGTTTGTGTGTGTATGTGGTTTTCTTGGTACCTTTTCTTTATTGTTGCCGTTTTTCAGGATCGAAAAACATGGTCTCTGATATATGTGTGTCACTTTCCTCACTTCATCTTGTATGTAACTCTCTGGTCAGTCAGGTTTATCTGTCTGTCTGTCCGTCTGTCGGTCGGTCTGTCTGTCTGTCTGTCCGCCTCGGAGAGTGCTGGAAAACCTTCATGCCGTGTGTTTGTGACTAAGACTCATCAAACTGTTTAATGTCTTCTTAAGAAGATTTGGTATGCATTTCCATTGCAAGCTTCATTAAACAGTTTAATGTCTTTTAAGAAGATTATTTTGTATTTCCATTACATGCTCCTTCAAACAGTTTAATGTCTTTTTGAGAAGATTTGGTATGCATTTCCATTCCAAGCTTCGCCAGTTTAATGTCTTCTTAAGAAGATTTGTTATGCATTTCCATTTCCGAACGTTTACCACAAGCTCATGTTATACCTTTACAATAGCAACCTCTTCCCTTTTGAGTGGTGAGTCATCGCGGACTTTAGGGACTTTTGTTTTGTTTTTTGCTCCTCTCGATCAGTTTACTACCTCGTCTGATCTGTTCGAGCCTTGATCGTTGCCATGCAGCCTCAAAACTTCTCCTTGAAAGTGTACCTTAGGTGGATGGTGTTGAAAATTGACGGAATCGACGGAATTTTCCAATTCTGACATTTGCCGGATCGGCTTCCAGTTAAAAAAAGGCTTTTTACGTCTGATCTGACCTTTTACTTATCGATGTTGCTACAGTATGAAGAATTACCTTCGTTTTAAGAGTACTTGTTAAAAGTGTGGAAATATGTTTCTGTTGATACAATTTATATTTGCAACATAAAGTTTCAATGTTTTTATCTAAATTATTAAAATCCATCTTTTCAATTTGTAGATATTTTTAACTAAATAAAAATTAAGTTATATAGAACGAAAAACAAGGAAAACATCCTGGAAAAAAACAACTGGTTAAAAGTGGTCTGCTCTATTCGTGAATTATTTAAAAAAACATCCTTTTATTGTGTTCCGGGAAACCTTAAAAACTTTAATTAGGGTTTCATAGGAAATGGGAAAATTGGCTCGAAAATTTAAGCACCTTTCCGATAAGCCATAAAATATGGAATTTTGCAAAGTCGGTCGTTTTTATTTCATTTGCCTCCGTGTGTGGCTCATCGGTCGATCGAACCGTTTCGGTCATACGGTTTGCGCGGACGGTGTTCCGGAGGGTAAACGTGAGCCGCATCCATGGAGCCTCGTAATTTCGGTGGCCATTTTCGCTTCTTCGTGTTTCTTTTCCGATGCCGTTCATCTTACTACTTGATTGGCACAGTGTTTCGTGGGGGTTTTTTTGTTTGTGCCAGCCGACAGCCAGCCTCCCTCTGCCGCTTTATGCTACTTCTCTTTTATGTGCTCTGTTGCTGCCACCATCGCGGTTTGTGGCATTGATGGCCCAGTAAGACGTGCGATGTCGAAGCATCTTTTTGCCAATGTTGAGGGGTTCGAAAGGAACGAGAAAGAAAAAAAAAAGATCACTCTCTTAAGTCGATGGCGAGTCTATTTTGGCCACATCCTTCCAGACAACCCGCGAGGCTATAATTAATCCCTTCCCTAGAGGCCAAAAATAACCATCGGTTTTGATGCGCTTCAATCCGTTAGCTGCACTACTCCTTTTGGGTATTGAGCTCCCATTGGGTTTATTCGCGTGGTGAATAGATTGTAGAAGCCCTGTTTTCGGGTTTCGATTTGCAGCTAATATCATTTATTCATTGCGTTGTCTTAAGGAATATAATTGTATTATTCACTCCTTTCAAGTTGCTTTTCATGCCCCTTTCTCTCTCTCTCTTTCTCGGTCTGCTTTCTTTCTTCTGCAAATCAGCGCTAGTATTGCATGGTTATCGTTTTATCTGGCGAAAAAATACTGCCCCGAAAAATGTGAAAGTTTTCATTGCACGCAACAGGATGTCGATCGCAGAATGGGCTTATAAAGATGACACATTTCTTGTTTTTTCGTGCTCAACGAAATATTATCGTTGCTTCGCGGTTTCGGTTGTCGTCGGTTGGATAAAAAGCACGCGAAAGTCTGCAGTGATGTCGTGCCATGCAAGGGGAAAATAATTCCTTGACCTCAGGTGGTAATATACATCGTTAAAAAACACACATGAAGAGTTTTGCAAAATGTACTTTAATCTTGAATATTAAAGATCGAAAGAAGTTAGTTCAAACGATTTTTAATTTATTTATTTATTTGTTTCGATTTGTTCAGGGTACTATTCAGTCTGATTGAACTTTAAATTTTAGTGTTGCAGCTCAGTACAAAAAAATGTTTATTGTTGATCATGGTAAAACAACAAAAACAGCATTCTAACATATGGAATTGTGGAGTGAATGTTATGCTTTCGAGAGTTACGCTCCGGGAAAAAAAAAATCCCAGACGTATCTGTAAAGGCAATATATTACCACAAGGTCGTGGAAATGTGCCAGCAAGGTCGTCCCAGCCTTCGTCTGGCATAGGGTTGGGAAAAATTTGATCACATCCCATTCCAAGCCGGCGAGAGAACAGGTGTTTTCTCGCTCTTGAGCCGAGTCTGCGAACTCTTTTGAAGGTTGGTTGGTCGAGATGGAAAAACAGCTTTCATTTTCTTAGACGCCCCAGACAAACGATACGCTGCAGTGCTCTACCTTCACCTCGTGACTTTATCCAACCCAAATGCTGCCAAAAAGAAAATATGCAGAATTGGTTTCCCTTGGCGAAAGTAATCTTAAGATATTATACTTTTCAAAAACATTTCATTTCATAGGAAACACAGACGACACTTTGCGGTGCGCTCGAAAACTTGCTACGCGAACGATTTACTTGGAAATTTGATGGCGAGCAAATACGATAAGGAAAGTATCGATAAGCGGATAAGGGACAGGGACTTTTTTTTCCGCGAGTTCTTAGACACGTAGCACAAAACCGCCGGGTGCCCCATTGCAACCGAACGCGAGAGAGTGCTGAGCGAAGGCAGATTGTTTCCTCCAAAGACGTTTTCTTTCTGTTCGCTGCTTTCTGTCCCGAGAAGAGCTTTAAATTCCCCCTACTCCTAGTGGCCGCCCGAAGTACGCCACTGTGTCACGAGTTCGTTTGGGGGTTTTTTCTTTCCAATTTTCTTTTTGCTTCCTAGGAAGGTTTTTAGCAGACGCACCAAAACGTTAATGTTGACCTTCAAAATATTTACCATGGAGTGTTTCATGGTTAACAGTTTCAACGTCTGTAAAATTCTTCTTGTTTTCAGTAGATTTTCTACTTTTTTTCTAATATATTTATTTGTAAAATGGATGTTGTTTAAGCTCAATTTTCCGAACGTAAAAATGCTGTACTTACCAAAACTTGTTGTCTTATTCAAACAACGAAATATACCGTAATGAAGCCAGAAATACTTTACCCAATTTTGGGTTCACTTTTCTTGTGGAATAACACAATTACACTTTCTTCACTTAACACGCTTTTTTCTTCTAGCCACCAATCATTTATCTATCAACGAAGGATTTTTGTAATCCCCCGGGAGCTTGGCACCGCCTTCCGCCAGCTAATCGTGGTCGATTTTTCCTTATCACCTTTGGGCACAAATATATTTCTCGTCCCACACTGCCTCACATCGACGCACTCGAAATACACCGCTGGGCGAGGGTATTCTTCTACACTTTACACACTGCACTTTGGCTTGAGGAAGGATCCTACAAATACACTTGACTGACCTGTGGAAGTGTGGCGAACGGTGGCTAATCAATTGATTCTAACATCGCTCCAACCGATTATTTCACACCGTTTTTGTTTGGGGAAGCGTGAGACGCGAGTTTTCTCATAATTTCCACGAAACAGACCTAATGGGCGCAATTACTCCTTGTTAACAATGCGTGATAGCAATTTCCGCTTCAAAGGGATTGTTATACAATCTTTGTTCTACCGTTGAAATTATTGAATTTTGATTGATTTAATTTCCTTAAACTCTCACACCTATTTCGAACTTTTGACCTTAACTTCACGTTGTGTTTTAAATTTAAAAAAACCCCATTTTAATTAAAAGGAATGTTTGAATTTCATCTAACTTTTTACTTCAATTCCATGTCGGTCTTGATCTGATCATGGAATGAAGATCGGGTCGATATCATTTCTTATGGTTTTAACCCAATTTCTTGAGAATGGTGCTGTACCGCCCACTCGATTCTGCAGGACATTACGATGGTGTGGTGAATTACGCTCTCTCTCTCTCTTACACATCCACACACACACGAAAGAGTGTCCACCCTGCAGATGAAAGGATGATCGCAGGCGGGACAAAATTGGGGGCAACAAACTGTAGGAACCTTCACGATCCTCGGCCGATTCCGGCATCCGGGGATTGTCGCTGCACGAAACGACGCGCGATGCACATCAGACACACATCGTCAACATCTCGGTCGTGTGCATCGAGCGCACCAAAAAAAAACTGCACACACAGCCATTGGGAAACAAACAAAAAGGCAGAACATTTTATCCTAAACGAAACCAAACCAGAGAACGCAAAGCAGAGAGCTCCGCGGACGGCACAAAATACACGGGAACACGGATTACTTCTTTATATCTACCATCACACAAACAGAGACACACACACACCTTCACAGGCTCCCCGGCTTCGGTCCGGGGGTGGTTTCCGCAACCCCCCTTGGGAGGGGTGGGTGTGGATGGGAGGAGTCGGGTTGACGGACGTCGACGGCGCGGATGATGCGATGCTCACACACTACGCAAAACAATGCGCGAAAACGCGCCTCGACGGGACGCCGACCGGGTGGGTGGGCGAGGTAAGGAACGAGTTGTCCGGCGCGCTGTATGTCCGGTTGGCTAACGAGAATGGTGGTGGTCGGTATTGGTGGAGCCCCTCAGAGGCAGGCAGCCCCCTCCCCAATAACCAAAGTCACCAAACCAAAGAAAACCAAAGACAACGACGACGACGACGACAGCGATCGACGATGACGCAGTGTGTGCAGAGAACCAAAAGGCAGAACCGAAAAGCCTAGCTCTCGAACACTTCCAAACGCGAACAACGCAACAAGCGCGAGCACTTCCGACACCGGCGGCGGCAACGACAACCGAACAGCGATTGAACTGCGCGTCGGCGAATCGCGTAAACGCGCGCGCCCATCATCCCCAACTTGGATCCCACTCCCCCATGAGGGTGGGGGGCATTGGATCGAGGAGGGTTTGGGGGATGCACGGCCTGCACAGCCTCGCGGGAGCTCACTCTCGCGAATTTCTGTGAGCATCCGCCCCGCGCGCGGTTCTCAAGTGTGGCGGGCGGGGGGGATATTTTGGAGCATGTTGGGGGTTCGCCAGCGTGAGTGGCCAGTGGTGTACCTAATCGGGGTTTTTTGGGAGAAAGATTCACCACGTTTTCTACGGTATGTGGTTGAGATTGAGGTTCAGTGTTAATCGTGGATAGGAGAAAATTTAAATTTCTATTAAGATGTTGAAAGCCCGGATTCTATTAAGATGTTGAAAGCCCGTAGTTCGTGGACTACGATAAGGATTGCCCTCTGAGCACCACTACGTGGTTTGACTCCCAACCCTGGGCCAGGATCCTGGTCCTTTTCGTACACAAAAACTTCAAAAAATCTTCTATGGAACTCATAAATAGTGTTGGCCTACAAAATCTGACCGTTTACGCCAAAGAGTAGAGACAGAAAAATTGATTTGCTTCTTTTACAACATCGAATTATCTTTGAATCGCTCATTTTGATGGACGGATTTAAAAAACTTAAAGTTGCACGATATTTAAAGAAAATTTTAACAAAGTCTCTCCTGATTAGAGTTGTGTAATTCAGATTCATATTCATGATTTTGAATGATTCTTTGCGTTTTAGAGATCTTTTTATAAGAGATTCATGAATCCCAAAGGTACATCAACTGAAAAGTGATGAACCAAAAATGGGTAGAGGGATCCACATGAATCCCTCTGAATGAATCTTAGATGAAAGATTCATATGAATGAATCTTAGATGAAAGATTCATATGAATGAATCTCACCAAAAGATTCATAAGGCATAACGCTACTCATGATCGATATTATCTTCTAATGTAGCTCTAAATATTTTTCTTATTTTGTTGTTTGTTCTAGATTTTTTCATATTTTAACTAATTTAATCACATAATTTAACAAACTATCACATTTTATTTGGTGATAAGAAACTCATTCGTCTTTTTCAATGTCTAGTTTTGCATTCCTGCTATGCAAGTATACGATTTTCGATGTCATTGTTAATTTTAAAGTCTGATCTGTAAGGATTTACAATAAAACTCTTCAAAAACATACGAGATCAATAAACAGAAAAGGTTATTCCATGTAAAACCGGGCAGAAATCACTCAAAACCTGATACTTCAACAACGGTTGATCGAAAAGGACAACCTGGGGATGACTTGAAGTAATGTTCTTCATGTGAACTTATTTAAAGTGACAAACTTTTTGTTCAATTAAATAAGATGTTTTATATTTAACATATTAGCCACATGGAGGTATTGTGTGGTTTAAAAATCAAGTTGTAACGAAAACTTCCACCCTTATGCATCCCCACTGTGCGTGCCCTTTCTCCTTTTTGCGAAGATGATCGCTGCGAATGTGTGCTGCTCCGTGCTGCGGTTCAAGTGCACCATAATAAAAGCGTAACTGCACTCGCATATTGCTGGTTCGCCTTGTGCCTTCCCTCTATAGACCCATACTAAACGCAGTAAAGATGATGCCACCCTGTTAAAAATCATTCACTACACAAAAGTGCAACTTGATGCAAATTTTGCTTCACCAACCTTACTCCCCCTACTCGTACCCTTTGGCTTCTTCTTGGAAGGTGAGGAGCGAGAGTGAGAGATACTTTTTTGTTTGCATTTGATTCACCTCCAGTAAACGATATTCCCCCTGTAGTGTTGAGCAGCGATCGATCACTGGATTGCCGATCCAATTATGTCGATCGCATTCGAGATTTTTATTTTATGTCCGTTTACGATCACGGTGCACGATCGATGTACTTCCAAGGACATCATAGGTACACTCTACTCTACTAGTTTTTCCTCCTTGCGTGACATGCTGTCAAGAATGGTGATTGTAATACAACTTGTAACCAAGGGTCGGCGCTTAACTGACCTTAGCGAAGGTTTTTTCTTCATTCAAGGTTTTCCTGCTTGTTCCAATACGACGCATACAAACAGGGTTGGATTGGAATAGGTTTTATTGTGGTGGTGTAGTTTATCTGAACATTTCTAACTTCAGGAAAATTATTATTTTATCGTGATATGTGGCGCTGATCCGTCAGTATATCAAATCCGGCATACAAGCTGCATAAATAAAAAATCACATTTGTTTGATCAATCACACTTTCCCAAAATCCTTGTCAAGCTGGTCTCAATCCGACCGAAGACTATTCCATTTTGCCACAATCCCCTTTTTTACAAATATTGAAACAAATTAACATGTATTTAATTAGTACCGTCAACATTTGATTGTAACGTCCTGAACAAAAAAGAGAAATGTAGACAGTTAAAGCGATTTGTTTCGGTTGTTAGGAAAAAAAGTCGACCACTCGGCTTTGTTTGCGCTGTGTATATTCATTTGGTTTATTATTAACTGTATAAAGCAATAGTGGAAAATTGTTTAGCTATGATCCAACACGACCAAAACTGTGTCTTTCGTTTAAGTTAGCTTTGTTCGCCATTATCTACCATTGATCTCCTGCGCCCCTTACGCGCCTATCCATCCCGGCGGCTGTACGTTCCATAGCGTACGGGTGGTTTGAGCATGCATAGAAAACGTTTTCGCTAACTTTCGAAACCTTACATGACAGATTGAGCGTTGCTCGCCCCTTTTTAGAGTAGAGTACACGAGAACAAGAAGCAAGGCATTGGCAAAGGTTTCGTTTTCTACTTCCTTTTTTTTTAAATCGCTGGTGGGGTCAATCTTTTGTTTGCTTTTTTTATGGGACTGCTAGTCTTGCAGTTGGCATGTGCCATTCAAAAAACTTCGTGTCAATGCTGGTAGAGCGATAACGAACCCGCGGCGATATCTCGGCTGCTACTTAAAACTCAAATTGCTTTTCTTTTAACAAAAATTGTCGAGTAATGATTGAAGCCGATAAAAACCCTGATTATTTTCTTTTCGCCGCCCTAATCCTACTGAATATTGGAACGGTCCCCAAATTAGTTCGCGCGCTAATCGACCTCACTTCCAGTATTTGTTTCTCTGCTTTACCTAAATAGCTAATCGATCGTCATGGGTCATTTTTTGGATGCTCGCGAGTAAAACGGGATATCCACCATTCCTTTTTCTCACCTGTTTCCTTCTCCACGACCAGGCAATCCTTTATTTGCCTTCCTATTTTTTTGTTTGTTTTACCCTTGATTGAAACGCTCAATTTCTCTTAAAGAGCGGTGCTCTTTCGCGCGATTAAATGGGACATAATTTAAATGATGTGAAACATTGTTTTTCTTACTTATTCGTAACCTTCCACCAATGCAGATACAGATCAGTCCGACACGTGCCAACGAGATACCGATTACACGCGGCAGTCCAACGTAACGTCTAGTCAATAGTACAGATCGTACAATCGTACGACCGTCAAAAGGAATCCTACATCGTCGAGTTTATAATTTGGAATATTTTAATGATTCTCCGCTAGATTTAGATAAACTTTAGAAACCAATTAACTGGAAGAAAAACTAAAACCCTATCTCGTTGCACTTGTGGTTCGCTTACTCGTTAACTCCGCTTGGCGTTTTTTTGTTTTATTTCACAATTATTTTTTTTTTTTGCTTTGTTTAGAACCATAAACCTCTCATGAAAACTTACAGAAGGACAAAACGAACTGACGAACTGAACTAAACTAGTTTTAAATAAAATAGTAAATGATATACGACAACTCCCGCATGCGTTCTACCCTCACACTAGCTGATTCTCTTCCTGATACACTAAGTTTTCCTTCCTACCTTCGTTTTTCTTTCTGCTTTTCTCCCATCACTGATACACCTGGGAGAGTACTGTTTTCCCCCATCGTAACTCTACCCTAGCCTAGGTAAGTAAATCACCGACTTGTGCGTGCAGTTCACCGTTGAACTGCAAAAGGCAACCGACAGCACCGAAGTAGCCTTCATGTTCGAGGAACAGCGCCTTCAGCGTGCCCTTCGACCAGTAGTCCATCGCGTACGCGAGCAGCTTCATCGAAATTGGGTTGACGCGCAGAAAGTTGCCCACGAACACGACCTAAAATCAGAGGGCCGGGTTTAAAAAGATGTTGTCCGGTCGGATAAAGATTACGGGTAGGGGATGCTTACCTTTTCAATTTTCTCATTGCTGGCGCACATCCGGGCGATCGAACCAATGTTGTTGGTGATCGTCACCAGGATCGCGTGGGCCAGATCCTCCTTGCTTACACTCTGCCGCCGTTCTTGTAGATGCATCTGCCCGAAGCTAGAAGTAGACGTTTGAAAGAGAAGGTTAAAAATCATAGTTGTTCAAATTATTGATATTACCATAAATTACCCTTTTTATAGGACTGGCAAAAGAACAATTGATCGAAAAACTGGTCAAATTTAAATGATTTTTCATAAATCGTCAGCCACTGTCTGTTGATATCATCATCAAGAGTTCCATTTATTTTGTGTTCAGAACAAAATTGATAGCGTCATAATTTAAATTGAATCCGTCGTGGCCAAAACAGTGAAGCAACGCAGTTTGTTGCTTTTGTTTCCAGCTTTATCGCGCAGTGAATATGTTTGATGTTGTGAGACACTTCGTGTCAGTGTTCTGTCACTTAAGGAGAAAGGTTAAAAGGTTAAAGGTTCTGTCACTTAAGGAGAAATCATGTGGAAGGCTCGTTCCCGGCCAAGGACCGTACTGGACTCGGGACTCCATAATGCAACAGAAGTTGAAGCGACAGACAGAATGAAAAATGGCTTATTCACTCCGGTCCTTTGACCAGAAGATCGCTTGAACTGACCAAATTACAACTTCTCACACTTCATATAATATCACCCAACTATTTCTTGTTTCAGAAGCGATAAGCTTTCTTATAAGCAAAAACCTACAGAACTAATGTTCCAGTAGGGACGCTGCCTACAAATTGTTGAAGACGATTCAATTCCAATTGACCGAAAGTTGCCCTATTCCCAGTATTCCCTTTTTTCTCCGTGCGTCTCGCGTACGTACCTCGAGGCCACCAGCTCGCCGGGCAGCCCGAACCGCTCGTAGTCGCCGCCGTAAATGTCTTTCACTAATTTATCTACTTTCTTGTGATCACCCGTCGTCGCCAGCTGTATCGCTTCCTCGAACGTTTCACAGCCGGTGAGCAGGCAGCATAGGCCCAGGAATGTTCCGCCGCCCAAACTCGTACCGGAGATGCGCTTGTAGTTGTCGGGTCCGCGCACGGCCAGCACCGACACGCCCGAACCGACGTTCACCAGAATAAACGGGTACGGTTGGCTGAAGTCAAACTTTTTCTTCGTACTACTGCAAGAAGTTGGAAATGGGGAGAACCTGTTAGTACCGGCTCTGTCGTGGATGGTTGCCGTTTTTTTCAGTTACCTGATTTCATTGGCGTTCTCCCAGTAGTAGCATTCGCATGGATTGTGCGTCTCGGTGAACAGGATGCCCTTGATCAGCGCATCGAGCTCGTCGAACTTGGCCAGCTTCATGTTGACCTCCCGCTGGAAATCGTCCTCGAACTTGTACGCACCGCCACCGGTGGCACAGATCGTCGTCACCAGCTGCGCCATGCCCTTCGACTTGGCCAGCCGCAGGAAGCTCAGCATCTCGGAGGTCGGGAAGCGGATGAAGTGGAGCGAGCCACGCCGCCCCCGGATCACCACGTCGTCCATCTGCAGGTGGATGTCCCGGTGGCCGGTATTGCCGTAGGCCGAATTCTTCGTCAGGTAGCGCCGTATGTTGCGCAGAATCTTGGCCTCCTGGTCCAGCTCGCCCGGTGTGATGTCCTTCGGCTCGAAGTAGACCAGCTTCGTCAGTGTGCCGCCAATGTCCATGCCGAACCATGGCATCGCTGCGGGATGAGAAGGAAAGGACAAGCCGATTAGTTGTCATTTCAAAAGGTCACCGGAAAAAAAGAGTGTCCCACCCTAACCGTTCCATCCTCAAAAGCGAACGTCACTCGCCCTATCAGCTGGTGCGTTCCTCCCAAAAGGTCATGTAACGAAAGTTGAGCATCATCTGATCATCGTCACCCCGACGACGTTGGCCGAACTTGACCATCGACCACTGCACTAATGCATCGCATCGATCACGTGCCCTCGCTTGTGCCCTCCGCGTTCGTGATTACGCCGAGACGAGACCGCCAGACTAGTCCGATCTAATCCTTGATTAGGGATTATCGACAGCTGACGACGACGGACGGAGGTGAACCGCGGTGGCTGAAGTGTTGTAGTATCGACGCCGCTTATCACCACACGGTTGGACGGTGCTGTTTTCCGCCCTCCGTCTTGTTGTTTCCCCCCCTCTCGTCCGACGAATAAAGAAAAGGTTCAAAATCCAAACCATGGACATGTCGCTAGAGCGCAGCCTCTTCAAACCGAGCGGGTGTTCCAAGGCACGCTATCAAGGGTCCATAGAGGAGCTTATCACTGTTACTAAATTTGAAAACATTCAAGTAACAGTCAGCTTCTTCTTTTCTAAACACCAAACCTTCCAATAAACTCTCCACCGCCAACGAGGGAAATAAAAAAAGACTTCTCCCAGAGGTCACACTCCTCCTCCGTTCGAGAGGTGGTGGGTGCACATGCCAAGTGACGGTTCTAAACGGTACGAGGAGAACCGGTTTTCTTCACGTGTTGCGGTGCTATAGCGAAAAAGAAAACATAGAAACTCCTTGCGGAAAGTGGCCACGCTGATGCTGCTGGGTTTCTTTGCACGTGGCAGCCGGTTGGTTAGGAAGCTGTTTTGTCGCAAAGAGAACTCTTGGCAATGCCAACGCGTGTGCCGTTTGTTTGACACACCGGGAGGCAGAGAGAATGCGGATGTTGAAAGCAGGCGAAAGCATGTGCCGCGTGAAGGAAATTTGTGAGGAAGAAATCAAAATACTTTGCTCATAAGCAGCGTTAGAAGGTTGCGAGTAAAAATATTTTTAAAAAACCTAAACAACAGCAAACAGAAGGAAATCTAACAAAAATTATGTATCAGTCTTCAAAACGTCTTTATAGAAAAAATAACCATTCCTTCTCTTAAAAGTAAAAGAACAATAACTACATCGGTTGATCTCCACTTCCATCGTCTATGCATTTAGTTTCAAATCGTTTTTTCTATCTACATTTAAGAAAAGCTAAATGTTTAACGTTATTTGATATTTTCATCGGGCAGACTCAAATTTTCGAACTAAATAAAAAATTTACTCTGATTGTTTTAGGCATTACACTCCCACTGAATGACTGAATTTTAAATTAAATTTAAATTCTATCTGAATGTTTATGTTGATTATCTAGAACAATTTACAATTAAAATATGTTTGCTTATTTTAAGATATCCAATACTCCGTGGAGTAGGTTGTCTTTTCTTCTGTTTAGGCTTCCTTCATCTACTTTTTTATAATTTTTTAGATACCCTCAACCGGTTCCATTAGTTTAGTTATTTGAAATTAACCAATCCGTAAGAATAACATATTTCCATTAAAACTTTACATCCACCTAAAACTAAAATACTAAAATGCAAATTAAACCTTAAATTTTTAGCAGTTTGAAAAAGTTAAAAAAAAGTAAAAAATCCAACGAAACTAAAAGTCCACCAACAAAGCCAAAACCTCGGAAAAAGAGTAAAATAGTTTGTAGTATCCAAACATGGACGGATTCTTACACAGTGCTCCCTCATTGGAATGTTCCGGCGACTCGGACCGGCTCTCGTCGGTCCACCGTGCGTCGGCCGGCGACGAGGACGCCTTCCGGGCCCTTCTTCTCGCCTCTTTGGTGCCGTCGGAATGTCCCGCAGCTCTCCGGCAGCCAGCGGTCGGCGGGCGCCGTTTCCTCCGTCGCTGGCGCCGCTGGGGGGTGGTGGTCGTGCTGGCCGACGACGACAGACTGGACAGTATGGAGGTGCTGGAACCGGCCGACGAGGACGAGGTGGCCGTGGAAGTGCGATTCAGCGGACGGAAGTCGGCCGAACCACGGCCGGCGCGTTTGCTACCGGATGTGCGCGAGGGTGGTTTGGGGCCGCTGGAACCGGCACTACCGCCACCACTTGGGCCTCCCCCTCCTCCCTCGGCAGGGGGGGATATGTGGCGCGTTTTGCGCATTGCGCTACTGCTGTGATGCTGGTGGTGAAGGATGGACAGCACCGACCCGACGGTCGGGGTGGTCCCGGTGAGGAGAATGCGCTGCACGGCACTATAGAGTGGCCCCTGCGGAACGATATAGTCCGCCAGGTCCAGCGGCTGCTGCGCGAATCGGCATTGTTCGAGGGCCCGCTCTTGGCGCAAACGGATGCCCCTCTCGATCGCAGCGTTCAGCGCCACCTGGTGGGATGGAATGGTGTTTTCTGTTACTCGGTATAATCGGCGGGTTGTTGGGAGGAATTATTTTCTCAACCATTGGCAGCGTGTTTTCATACGAATTGTTTGTGGTAATTTATGCTCCCGAGTGTTTGTTAGTTTTTGTTTGTAGCAGATTAGCGGCAGCAGCAGCGCAGGAGGTTATGTTCTAGTTAACAGAAATATTATAATGATTTATTTTTCTAGAAACAATCATTCTTACGGCTGGCATTGCAACGAAGGAAGTTGTGTTTAAATTAGCAGAAATATTATAATGATGTATTTTTCCATTCATATGCTTGGTGTCTTTCTTGCATTGTATTACGCGTTTATATTAAAGAGTTGATATTGCTAATGTCACTTCTTTCGATTGAAGTTACCTCATCAGAATTTAACAAACAAAAAAAATTAATATTGATTGTTTTTCATTATTTTTTTTCACATATCCATTTTCAGCTTAAATTAGACAATCATAATAATCAAAATAAAATGAAAATGACTAAGTTTGATCAGAACATGGAATAAAACTAGCAAATTATGCAAATTGAGACAGACAAAAACAAAACGAAACAATCAACAAAAATTCTGTGCTGAGAAACGATGTTCAATAACGTACAATAAACGATTCGACAACACTTCCTAAACTGTTTCCAAAGGCTGATAACATGCGCTTCAGTGTGCAACCTTTAAAGCCACAAAATATGGCGTTTTTATGAAGCAAAAACACCGCTCCGACATTCCGAAGGATGAGAAGGCCCGCCACCTATCTGTTATCATCGTTCCGCAAAAAAAAGCCTGCCCTGAGAAGTGAGAAGTTAGCAACTTTAGCTCACTCTTTGCCCAATTGGCCGCCCGCGGCGTTTGCAATGACGGCGAGCTGCCTGCTGACCTGAAACATGAATCATTTCGTAACCGTGGCGCGGTCGGTACGACGAAATATACCTGTTAACCATCATCGGTCGCGCACGATATGTGGTTCACTTCTTATCGACCTTGATGTAGCAGTAATCTGTTACAACGCCAGTGCAAAAAACCGAACAAAAAAAAAAAGAAAGGGAAAACAACCGCGCGATAGCTCAACCATATCTCGCTTTCCTACCCCATCAATTTTTTTTTCTTAGGTTAGCTTAGGGCGCCACGGTCTTATCTGGGGACCCCGAAATATTGCCTCCAAGGAGATGGTGCATGTGGTGGTGTTTGATAAACGTAACCATTCATTGGCTCTGTCTTATCCTGTCCTAAGACTTAAGCACTATCCAAGCGAGTTTTGATACACACAAATGTTAAAAAACCCATCCGCTCCATCTTCCATTTCAACTGAGTTCAATGTTCAAGTTTTCGATGACGTGTTTCTTTGCGCATAAATAATCGAACAATTTCTGCAACGTTTAAGTATTACGGTGTTTACAAAAAAACAGATGGAAGGTGTTGTGTGCAAAATCAATTGCTATCTACCGATCAGAACTCACGTTTGAACAGGTGAAAAACGTCGAAGGGCACTATTTCTGGAGGTTTTGTTTACGCTGTGACTGATTTGTTGTGCTAAACGATCGATTGTACAATTTCTGCTCAGAATGACGTTGGGAAAGTTTTCAATATCATTTATCATATGTTAAACGTTTTTTTAAATCTTATATCGAGCTGAATTTAGAGCTTAAAAACAAGATAATTGAATCAAGAATAAGAGGGATCAGTTCGGTTCAAGTCGGTCCCAACCAAAAGGTAAATCTTCTACGGAATAACGTCCTTGTCGAATGAAGATTTCTGCACGGCACGGCACGATCAACAAACGTTGTATGCCCCAAGTCAAAACATGCTGCATTTCTCCAGCTGATCAAACATGCCAACAAACATACTTCTGCATTAGACAGAAAATGGTTTAAAAAAAAATCCGATTCTAAAAAAAAGCGATTTGCTTAAAATAATTTGTTCCTTATCTTTCGGATTCAGAATTTGTACGAATCTCTAAGTCATTTAATCTCTTCCAATCGACAAAGTCTTGTGACCTAGTATTCATTTAATTTTTGTTTATAATACTGTTGATACTATCAACCAAAGATATTCGACTCAAAATAAGATCCCCATCAACTATATCCTATGGCTTTTGAGAAGGAAAATACAAAATTGTCTAAATAATTCGGGTATTTCAATTCTCAAGCCTTGCCTGAAGGACAACCTATCAAATAGACGTCGCACTGAAAAAGCAGATTAGTAAACTGCTTTTTAATATTTTCCATATGTTTTTCAATCTCCAGACGGATAAGTTGTTAATAAATATTCTTATAGGTTAAATTTATCACATTGCTTCTTGATATCTTCCACGTCCACTCCTGCCGTTACAGTGACGCACTTCAAAAGTTTGTCTTTTTGGCCACCGACCTTCGTTTTTCTACCACATATGTTAGTACCAATAGTTATTCAATTTGGGTCCACGTCCCAACGGTAGTGATTTTTTCCCCCTCCTTCGTTTGGATAATTTTTTGTTTGCCCAACGTTGTTTACGCGCGGGTTTCATCCTTTCCCGACGTACGTCAGCTAATCATCGGCAGGTTGGACGATAAAAAAAAATCATCACCCTTCCGCGGGGGGTCACAACTTCGCACTGGCCGTATAAAATGACGCAAATGTGTGGCAGCACTCGACGAGGGCCGTAGACTTTTATTTCATTTTTGTTTA
Source organism: Anopheles ziemanni (assembly GCF_943734765.1). NCBI lineage: Eukaryota > Metazoa > Arthropoda > Insecta > Diptera > Culicidae > Anopheles > Anopheles ziemanni. Next base: position 87,019,222 of record NC_080706.1, read on the forward strand.
CCGAACACCCGTAAACACCCCGGCCACGAACCGCGTGTCCGCCGGCACGTGGAGTGGGTGAAGAGTAATTAACTCCGGAATCAATATAAAAAAATCACGTACTTTAGGTAAATTACTTCCGTGCAACAGCTGGAATGTACTCCATTCAGATTTAGTGTTGATTTTGCTCCCAAGTATTTTCTAGTTAGGAACTATAGGAATCTTCACGTGTTTAGATCTCATGTCAGTTCTGTGTGCAATGGTGTTAAAGTTTTTAGTTCATGAATTGTTTTAAAAAACACACACCGCGAGGCCACCAAAGGTTAACCTGCGTGTGTGAGTGTGTGCAGTGGCAAATGGAAATGAGTTGTAAGTTCAACGCGATTTCGATTCATTCAGCACTGGCAACGCAAACCTGGCCACGATCGGCGACTGCGTTGCTTTACATTTGATTATCGGTAGGTGCTTGGTCTGCCCGGGGACGCAGTCAGTCTCTTGCAATCTGGCGTAGAAGGTCGCGCCGGTAAACTTTGTAAACCTTATTTACATCTTTCAAAACCTGCGACTGATAGAGCGTTTGCAGGGCAACGATACTAAATGTAGTCTAATCCACACTGGATGGGTGAACAATGGATTTATTTTTTCATCATGTTTAACTTGTGTTACCACATCGCATTTAACTGCATAGAAATACTTCTATTACTCAAGAATTAAAACCAAATCCAAACCTAGAGGGTTTCTTGTTACACGCGAATCTAAATCTCTGATAGAAACGAACGATGCGAACTGCGATAGCCAATAAAAACTCACAATAATGTTGTTTTCTATTACGAAGCAATGCTCCAAATTTGGCCCCAAAATTCCATTGTATATTACCTAAAATTGGAAGAAGGTTCGTGTGTCTTCCTTCTTTCTGGAATCCTTCTTCCAGATTGAGGCCAGAAATAATGAGTCAAAAGCGATCGTAAACAGTAGTCGCGAATGTTCGATGGTCGAAATGCCATCACCGCAAAAGGCTATTTCTTCTCGATCCATCGGTTCAAGACATCGCGAAAATATTAACCATAACCAACACTATCACTGTCCCGGGGGGAGGAGGGAGGGGCGAAAATCAGAGACGATGATGATCGGACTTGGTGGGTTTTGGGACTGAAATGTGTCTGTGTTTGTATGAAGTAACAATGTTTTCACTGAACGCTACCCGTGTTTGATAACCTTCCGAAAGGGAACCATCATCATCATGAGGAAGCCACCGTTCGCGTCTCATCGTGAACCGCCTCTCGAATCATGAAGGTGGTGTCTTGAAGTCTTCTGTGTTTTATTACGGGCACTTGCCTAACGCCTCAGCAACGATCGTCGTGTCTTTGCTTTGCGTTGTAAACATTAGCGCCATAACAAAAAAGAAGGGAATTGCTACTGCAAAGACGCAGTAAAAAGTGACATTTTTTCGCTCACTGCTGTTTTCTGGCCTCCGGCGAAACGCTGAGGAGGACTTCAAACCGTACGTGTGCGATGGTGGTGTGCATGGAAGAAATCTGTTTACCGAAATCAGCAAACTCATCACTCCGCGGACAGCTAATTAGTGGACGGGGACGCCATCGTTTATACGCCGTTCATTGCTTGTGGTACCCCTAATCTAATCTGAGGTACCCAAACTGGTCCCCCCCAAACGAATGTTTACATCAGATATAGCCGGCCGTGAACAACTCACCCGCAATCAAAGCCAAATAATTGGTATTTTGGACACCTTAGCTTTATGTTTACTTCTGACTTCTGGCAAATTCGCTTTTTTGGGTGGACCTGTAGTATTTTGTTTGTTTGTCTATTTTAATGTTTTGGGGATATCAACGGATGGTTTAAATATCACTGAAAAGCTACTGATCAACATCCTGTTAATATCGTATGTTTTGACGCAGGCATCGAATCGAACGGACTCGGATGGTACCGGAGAAGTGCGTCAGACTTTCCGGATATAAGACAAACCGGATTTGATGCCTCGAATTCTCAGAACACATAGGAAACAGTATCCGCGCGATCATTGTTTGTACTGGTACTGAACTTCTTGCTCATAGATGATGACTTACTTCGTTGAAAGCAATAAAAAGATCGCGCTAAGATCGCTACTGAAAGACCAAATAAAAAGAACAAGAATAGGGATCTCTTTGTTGGGTATAATTTTTAAGGCTTATGTTTAGCAACAACGAAGATCGCTGGTGAACAGAATAGTCCACAAGTAAATTAAATATGAAATAAAATAACACATAACTATCAGAAGTCAATGATCCCAGTTTTATGAACCTTTGTTCACGAATGAAAACTAAGGTAATCACCTTCATAATTGGTTAAAGAATAAAGAGCGTGATACGAGGAACAAGCCAAACCTTAATCAACTGCTCAAGATCAACGGACAGGTTTTTATCTACACATAATCAGTATTTAATCACGATCTTATCCACAACATGCTCCGAGTTCTTCGTGGCAAACCAGGAAGTGCCGGAGTACCCAGAAAAGGTCCAAAGTGTGGCAACGAGGTGAATCGCTTCCCGGATCGGAAAAAGAGATAGCAACCCGTACGGGTACAAGTTTCTACCTCGTTATTCTGCCATTCCTTCATGTCGTCACGCAAAACCCGACCGGGTGATGGCCACGCTACACCGACGTCAAGAGTCACCTGAGCATCCAGAGCAGGGCCGGTTTTTGCCTTGCACACCTTCGGGCCCTTTGGCCACCGCTCGTGTGAACTTTGCACCGACCTCTGCTGACACGACATTGAGAAGCCGCGGCCGAGCTGGTCGCGCGTGCGCACACATTGTCCACTCCGGTGGCAACTACCTACTTCCGCTTGGTCAATCTGTGTCGCTTTGTGCATGGCCACATACACACACATGGACAAAGCCCATCGCATGATGGCGAAGGAAAGTAAAACCGGTTAAAGGTTTGTCGTACCAAGCAACAGACCCCGCTCCTCCGCCAGCGTCTGGGTGTTCCTCTTCGGGCGGCTTGCCGGATCTTTGGCGGATTTTGCGCACTGACCTACAAAAGAGCCTAACGCTACGTCTGGCCGGGTCGAGCGAGACTCGCTGTCGGCGAAGGTGTGTCTCCACGGAGGCTTCTGGTCACGCGATGTACTAGCGTCCCATCGGGCAGCCTGTCGGGGCCACCCAAAGGGATCTTGCCTATACATTTCTAATTGCGTATGACGTTTAGCCTCATTTTATCCCTAAGAAATACGTCTTCTTATTTAGGTACTGGCTTAGGCCGTTGCTTGCCAGAAAGAAAAATGATTTAAAAAAATTATTCCATTTGGTTGAGTTCCTAACTACGATGTAGAAGTTAATTTCATACACCTTATTGCACCATCCATATAAGGTTTACCATTATACGGTCTCAGCCATTTCCAAGGAGGTCAAGCCCTTTTGAGATACAGCGTCAAACGTTCCCCGTGAATGAAGTAGAACACGTCGTTTGCGAGCTTGTGTACCTTGTGTATGTCAAGCATGTTGTTAAGTTGCGGTACAAGAACACACAACGTCATGCCTTTTGGAGCTTATGAGCACTCTACTCGTCAGCAACTCGTCTTGAAATTTACATTTACGTCAAAGAACTAAAGGAACTCTAAGTATTTTAGAGATAAAGTTTCTCTGTTTCTTTGAATGTGACGGAGTTGCAATATATTCCTGAGAGTGGTCTTTTCTTAAAGTCCAAAATGCAAGATTGGCCATCCGACAGCAACAAAGCGGTTGCGGGCAACCATTCTCGAACCATTGTTGTCGGTCGGTCGGTATGCGGTGTGAACTCATCATAATCGCCAGCAACATCAAGTGTGTTTACTGGTGCTCGACGGCTGGTTCGCTAGAAAGCGAGACCTCGACCGAGATGGACGGTTCCCCGGGTATGGGGTTTTACCTTTTCGCTCGCATAACAACGAGGAAGCGAAACGAAATTATGACCGATAGTTCGTGAACTACGCCACGCCACGCCACAACGAAACCGCCGGTCACCGGAGGAGAGCATAGAAACGGCAACATGATGGTGAGCTCTTGTGAGAGTGGCCGCTTGCAGCAGAAATAGCGCCAAAATCGGTTACACAATGCACGGTGGTGATGGTGGTGGTGGTCGAATGTGGATCAGGCGGGGTGGGGATAGGGGCCACAAGCCAAACGCACATGGCACATTACCGATTGGTGCGCAGATTTTTTCCCTCCAACTTTCTCAACTCCCCGAACCTCCACCTCCTCCTGCTCGCTTGTCTTTTCCCTGAGGTTCATGGCAGCGTGGCGTGAGGTGGTAACCCCATGGGGCATTGTTTCAAATATGTTTGACGAAACACATGTAACGCTTTGGAATACTGGTCTGTTCTCTGTACAGAAATGTTAGAAAATGCTATTCAAACAACAATTAGTTCGGATACGAAACAATTTTCCTTACATAACCAATGCTCACATTCCAAACACACGATCAATCGAACCACTCATTATTGAACGAAAGTTATCTTGCTAGAAAAAGATGAGACTATTTTCTCCGTAAGCTTGCTGCTGCTTGCCGCTATCAACTGTCTACAAAAAGAAACCACAAACACTCCGGTCAAGGGCGGGGAAGAAGGGAAAGATCGCGCCAATCTTGGCCCCATCTCCGCCGGCCAACAAACGGCCGAAACACTCGCTGGCATACACACACACACACACGCACAAATTGATTTGCTTGATTGACACCTACGGTTATATCGCGAAAAAACCCCAAGTGGCCACAAAACCAACCGGAACACCCTAGCGACGGGACGGGACGCGGAGTTTGACCTCGAGGAGATCGAAGGCTGCACAAGGGTTGGTGTTTGCTCCTGTTTTTCTTTTCTTAGCGTTTATCAACGTCGCAACATGGGAGGAATTTATGCAAATTCGTTTAGTTAACAACACCACTGGAGTCGGTGCACATTCGGCACGCGTTGCACCGTTTTGTAACACGCCGGGAGCCGCGGGCAAAGATCATCCGATGATCGTACGATAGAACCGAACCAATCAGGCAAACAACGGACCACTAGACAACACACACTGGTGTCCGCGGGATGCGATCCGCGACGGTCTGCTGTACGATGGAAACTGAACCGCTGTGAGCCGCCCGCAAACGGTGGAGCCACTTGCGCCGTTTGTGTCTAGCGCGCGGCTCTCTCTCTTGACCGCGGTTCCATGACGTGTGCGAACGATGACGTGATGCTGGTAACATCGAAGCAGCAAGCGCTTATCGTCATCGTTTCACGGTGGGAAACTTCCGCACAAATGCCGGAGTAAAACTGACATCCATTGGAAGGTTCCGTTTGAGTTAATTAAAATTTATATTTGAGCAACCTCAAACCGATACCCGGAACAACGCCAAGTAGGATTCATCGTTCTAAAAAAATTTAGTACAGATCCCAGGGGTTCCATCCATAGTAACACTCTGTTATATGATATGGCTCCTTAGTTTTTCTAAAACTTAGATAGAGGACGACTCAATTTTGGACGACTTCAACAGAGCGATCACTCACTTGTACGTCATTCCTAAGTGAGATTTAACAAGTTTTAGTGGGGCTGCTAATGATGTCTTCATTTATCTTGGAGTTTCCTTCCTTTGGCAATCATTCGTCTAGGTTGTCCGCACCAATAAAAAATCGATGAAATTATAATTTGAGTCAAACAAATGCATCTGGTGCATCCTTGCAAAGATCCTGACAGCCTAATCTGATCAAACATTTTCAAGGTTTTTGTCGTTGTTGATCAAAAGTTTGTATGTTGTGCTCCAGTTGAATTTCCGTAACATAAAATGAGAAAGCCCCATCGGTATGACATCCCAAGGTAGTTCTCATCATCCTACGAAGATACATAAATTGAATGTTAAACAGTTGTTCAATAAATATTCTAAGTCAGTTGGTAACAAAATGTGAAAAAACATTTTACCAAGCTGACATGTTTTCAAAATAATTAAAGAAATATAAAACACCCAGCATCACAATTTATGTCGATTCATCGGTTTACCTCCTGATCCATTCACGTGTATTTATTTGTCCTCGATAACAGATGTAAAATTAAACATGAAGATGTGCATTTTTTCCCACACTCTCATATCCAATTAATTGTAAATCAACACTGTTAAAACACCCATTATCTGATAAGGCACAACAAAAGACAGAGTCGAGAGGTGTACAATAAATTCAGTATGGAAAGTTTAGCATTTGATACGCGACCCACTTGAATGGGAAGCCTCTAAAAAATGATAACCCAGAATACATCAACGCGATACTTCTACCAGATGACCTTGCTTTCAAGAGCGCTTGCAGGTTGTTGTTGCTTGCAGCAAAAGTACCCTGGTCCTTCGAGAAGGGAAACCGGTGCCATGGTTGTGTTCTTCGCTGTGGCTAAAAAGATAAGCCCGGCGGAGCGACCACGATAGCGCCATTATATGGCGCACCGGCGACACTCCATGAGAGAAGAAATATATGATTTTCGCTTATCGCTGACTGGCGAGTTGAGTCCCCACGAATCTGGACCGAGTAAAGGTACATTGTGCGCAATTTTGCAGAAACGGTGTAGCACTTTCCGTAAGTGAAGGAATGGAACTGCTTCGTTTGAGACACTCCTGCTAGATCGATTCCATTTCTCCAATAATAGGCGAACATCAATTATTCGCACTCTTCCGCATCGCCTACCAAAGTCCAACCGTTGACCGGTTCAATCCTATCTAATCGATCCAAGCATAAGACGAACGCTCAAAGAAGCTGCGACACAACGCAAAACCGCCAACTCATTTGATTGTCCCATGGGGGCTGGGGCGCGAGGTCAGATGCACCGCGGATGCTCCCGTGTCATCATCATGTTTTCCCCCATTGGACCAGAGCGCCTCTTTTGCATCTTCATTCGTATTGAAATGGTATGAACTGTACACCTACCTTTTCGTACAACTTTAGAGGTGCCTTCCGTATCGCTATCCATGATAATACTGGAAAAATGGGGCGGCTCGAAACTTCAGAAATGATTTCGATCAAAAATGCACACGCATCCCTAGGGGTAACTTTCCACGGGAGAGTTTGTTTTTGTACGTTTTTTAGGCCTCTTGAACGATTATTCTTGTGTCGTTTATGTGGGGCATTTGATTCCACTCGTTGTAGACGTTTCGCATCTGCCGTTTGCTTCTGGGCACACTTTTTGTTGCTTCGAAATGTCGGTGGGACGCAACCATGCTCTACTTTAAGGTGATCACATACACGCCTAGCTGTTTGGTGCCGTACGTAAACAAACAATTCTGGTCCATCGAACGGTGATGCAGCGGTTCCGTAGCTGGGAAGGCGTTGACGACGTTTTTCGTTCACTGTTTCATTTCTTGATTTTATGCACAAAACTGTGTCGAGTTGGAAGAAGCCCAGCCCCTGGTTCGCACAATCCAGAGGCTAATGATCAGAAAACCGGATCACACATTCCACAACTATGGACACTTGTTTTTGCTTCTTGTAGGGTTTATACTGTTTCTGTAGTTAAGCTTACACTCAGACGGCTTCGGTTTCCGGACGGTAGATGTGGTAACGGACTGCTTCCGTCCAGGCAAGATTGCAACGTTGGCGAAAGTGTTCTTTTGCTGTGGCTTATGTTTAGTTTGCTATTTTCCTCTGCTCCTAGCACGACTGAGCTCCTCGAGCATTGCACGGAACTGACAGCTGCGTTGTTCGCAAGACCAAAACATTTACCTAACGACCAAGGTTCGTTAAATAAGCATCAAATATGAAATACCATGACAGAAATAGTTTATTTTTTGTAAACTGTTTGGACTCCTAGGCCAATTTGAACAATATACTTTTTAGTTGAAAACTGTTCTTAAGACAAAAACAAATTGCACAATTACAGGATCTCCATTACTTTTGGTTGAACGAGAAAGCGGTACGGAAACCTTGGTCGGAATTTAATGCTGAACTTGCCAATTAGTTAATAACTTTATAGTCGCCGGACCGATTTAGACATGTGACCCCTCAAATAAAAGGTCTTTTCAAGACACAGAACTTTGCGAAAGTAAGATTTTTCAATATTTTCTTGTTTTCGAGAAAATGATCAGTGAGATACTGTCATATAACGTATACCCGACGGGTCGTAACTGGCAGCTGTCAGATGGGTTACAAATTAAGAAATAAACGTTAAGAATTGTTAATCGCTTAGAAAAGATTAATTTCCCAAGGAGAACCCTGCTGCACTTGCCTACCAAAGGTATCCATGCCTACCTAAAAGAACCTTGCCGAGTGTATTTTTGGTAGGCATGGACACCTCATAACCTACCAATAATTTGTTTTGGGAGGCACCGCAGAAAGAGGTACTGGCTGTCAAACCTTTGTTTGTTTACTGTTTACTGTTTACTGTGCAAGTCTGGCCAACTAGCAAGCATTCGAAAACAGGAAGGGACGATGACCCTCATCAACAGGTATAGAAACTGCAACGCAGTGTAAATAGTTGGTCGGTGGCCAACGGACTTCGCGGCGATCATCGGTTGTTACCGGTTGTAACATAGTATCGGTGGCCAGTGTTCGATAGCAGCGCTTGGATTGACCGACTCGGGGTGGTTAACCGGGGCCGTGTTAACTCGCATCAGACAGTAAGTACGTGTGTAAGAACCCACAGCAGAGAGTTCTTACTGATGATGATTTGTCCGTGCTTTTCACACATTTCAGGGTCTCGACAAGGAGGAAGAAGCGGCTTGAAATAATCATCAATGCGTTCTACGTGTTTTCACTGGCCATGACGGAGTGGTGCTGCACATCGTACATCGAAGGAGCCTGCTACGATTTCTGAACATTTCCCCTGATTGCCTACCGAACCGGACGATATATATATAATATTATAGATGTATCAAAATAATAAAACAATCAAAAATATTTTCCTGTATGAAAATAATTATTATGGGAAAGAAAAGATATCCTGAACCCAGCTCATATAATCTACTACGAATGGGTATACGTTTTTTACGCGTATAGCCAGAAATAGGTGTTATAAACACGTTGCACAGTCACGTTGTCAAAACAGTTCTCTTTTGCGGTGTCCCGCAAGTATCAAGAGAATTGTTTTACCCTTCTTTTCAGAAGTGTTTTACATCCAAAATTGCATAGGAAATCTGCTGCAAAAGAAGGTGTAAAACACTTCTGAAAAGAAGAGCGATCAGGTCTCAAGAGAATTCTTTTACATCAAAATGACGCCAAAATTTCTCGTTGGGTTACTATTAACGAGAAATATTGTACAGTTCCTTATTTCTAATAGAGGATGAATGCAACCTGGCAACCTTTCATAATGTGTATCATATTGGCAAACCTGCGTACCTGTGAATTTGGTTGCTCATAGCTTGCCTTGCATTCATCCAGTAGTAGTTTAGCATTTGCCGAGATCGAAGGTTTCAAGGAGCGGAAAGTATCCTTTTGCTGATAACATCTCTTCTACTGGATTTTTTGTTCACGAACAAACCATAGCAGAAATGGAAGAAGACTGTGCGAGTTTGGAAGCTGCAATCGAGCATCATCGTAAAGTAGTGAAGCATATAATTTCCGAATGCTTCCCTTTGTTTGAAAAGAGTACGTAAAAAAAAAAATACAATATTAGGCGTTTACGGTCAACAATTTGTCATTGCATACTTTTCAGAGATAAAACAAAGCGATGAAGATGTACAAATGTGGAAAGAGCGTGCTTTGAAAGCGGAAGGCCGGGTAACGTTACTCGAGCGGCAGTTGGAGGAAAGAAACAATCAGGCATGCCAGTTGAAAAGGTATGGCGTATGGTCAACTGTCATTTTCCATCGGCCTCAATGTCTCATTTATCGTTTCAGTTCGTATGAGGGACAGTATCTGATAATGATGAAAACCGGCGCTGTTCTCGGCGAGGTTGTATGGAAATCGTTTAAAAGCCACGCGAATGTAAAAATGCTCGTTCAGGCTGAGGAAACGATGGACAAGTATTGTGCTCTTTCGAAAGGTGTCATCGATTCGTTTCTGCAGGCCTACAGGATTGAGATGCCACCGCCACATTCCTTGGAGCACGTTTTCGTCATATCCGTGCTGGGTGCGTTGACCAACTTTGCTGCATTCACAGAAGGTAGAATGTTCCTGGCGAAAGAGGATAACGGGTTACAGCTGCTCAAGAAATTGCTCATCGAACAAGAGCATTGGAATGTACCGCAAGGCCGGTACATGAAGCGAATGGTTTTAACGTTTGCCTACAACATGACACTAGTGGACAATGTCGCCTATTTTGTACTAAGTGAAGAGAAGCTGCTGAACGCTGTACTGAAGTGTCTCGGTATAAACGACCCTACAGATGTGGTTGGTGCTGCTGTGGCGATAATTTATCGCTTGGTCTCAGTATCTTTGGAAGCCGGAATACCATCAGCGTTACCGGAAAAGGTAATATTTTAGATACCAGCGTTCAAATTGCATTGAAAAGCAAATCATTTTCTTTACAGATTCCTTGGGCACTGATAAAATCTATGACGACATCACCCGACCCTCAACTTGGAGAAATTTCAAACAGCCTTTTGGGCCTTATGGAAACAACTGTATCGTTTTCTTAAAATTTTCAATTGAATATATATTATCTATCCATGAGTGGTTCAGATTTACGAAAAACGGTAGTTTTGAATAAATTTAAATTCTTCTCTCTGTCAAAGTTTGACGTCACAAGGAAAGGTAAATAAACGTCAAAAGTCCAACGTGCGATCCCATTCGTAAATAAACAAACACTTTTTACTACAACACAGCATATTCAGAATGGATGGTAATATTTTAAAGATTTCTATCAATAAATTGTACCTACTATATTATATTTATTTTCTAGATGAAACATTTATTGCTTCTCTTGTTGGAGACAAAAATGATCAGCATAAACCCCATGTATTAGACCTGCTCTTCTCAAAGCGTCCTTTTGGAAAAGATCCCGCAAAACGCAAAAAAACTCGCAAGCACCAGGAAAAGTCAGTCCTCTCCCGGCAACAAATTAAGGATCTTGGCTTATACGCCTTACCGCATGGTACGATTACGTACAACGATGCTGTGCCGCTTCACAAAATGTGGTGCGAGTATATTTCGACGTGCTTTCACCGCCTCGAGATTCCAAGCGTGACCGAGCCGCGATACAACAATACTGTGTATGTAACGAACGGAACGGAATGCCCCAGCCAGAAATATCCTTCTAATCTAAAGTATTCTACTTTATAGAGCCAGCCTTTTGAAAGCGGATTATCACGGGGCCAAGGTCACTATCGTTCGCTCCAAACAGTCTAGTGTAATTGGAGTGAAAGGGATCGTGATTCTAGAAACAAAAGGGACATTCAAAATCGTTTCGAAAGATAACAAAATTCGGAGTAAGTATAAATGCTTATGTTTCGTTCTGGTTCGTGCGGAAGTTATAGTAAAACTTTTTGTTTTAGCTATACCGAAAAACGATTCTCTGTTTGAAGTACACATCCGTGATATAGTGGTAACGATTTCCGGAAACATTTTGAATGCTCGTCCTGCGGAACGCTCTGTTCGTAAGCTTAAGAACTTTTCATTTTCCGATGTTTAATGAAGCAATAGTTAGTACATGGAATTGAATTAAACAAAGATATTTTCCACTACCTGTTGGTATTTTTCAATTAATCTATTCTTGGTTTAAACATTGATCTTGCTTTGCTTAGAGGTTTTCACGTCGATAGTAGGTCTTTTTTTAGTTATATGACATAAAAACGCTGGATTTCTTTCATTATTAATCAATAATTTTCAAAATTGAACGAATTGTGCTATGCAGTGCCTGTAATCAACCACTTTTTAGCATTTTCATCTTTTCCAAAATTTGCCAGTCGAAATAGGTAGTTAATGACCATGTGTATTACAGTTTGCACATGTTGGTGCTGGTATTTAGATAGGAATGTTAGCATAATTTGCCCGGTTTGCTTAAAACAAGCAGTGAAAAGGTCCTTAAACTAAAAAATAATGCCGACCCCTGGATAAATTGTGTGCGATTTGAATTGTGCCAGTTTTGCTACTCTCCGCTATGTATGGTGGCGCTGCATGCGTTTTTGCTTTACACCGAGCTAGCGGAATGATGAAAAAATGCATCGAAAAACCAAAAATGTCAAAAGATAGTCAAGAAATATACTAAAAAATAACAGATAACACGGTACGGATTTGAAAAATTTTCAAAAATAGTGAAGTTCTCAAAATAGGGGTCAAATGAGCATTCGGACAAGTTTCCAAAGCAATGTATTCTAGTGTTAAATAGTAGAAGTTTTGGCTCATGATAATCGAATTTTATAATTGTCTATGAACAAAAATTATCAACTTACTTCAAATTGTCTCCATATGATGATCAAAACCGGCTTCATGTTTCCCGGCCATGTCCCAGATGACCCTATGAAGCTCATGCGATAGGGCAAGGAGGTAAAGATGAGGGTCCATCCATCTTACAGCTATCGTCTTTTGGACATCTTTTGCACTTGAAAGCTACCCTACACAACACATCGGTTGAACAAAGATTGGCCGACATCAGCGGGAACATCATCGAGGGGCAATATCTTGTTCGTATGATTCGATTGGGAAGCCATTTTCCACGAACATTCGCTATTTGATCAGGATCGTTCAGGAAGACTCCTGTCCAAAGAGAGAGAGAGAGATAGAGAGTGTCAGTCAGAGTAAGAGAGGGTTGAAATTGAGTTATTCTAGGGCATTAAAATTTTATCCTTCATCTTCCGTTTGAAAATTGAAAAGAGGATTTGCCACTTTGAAGTAGTGAGCAATTTGCCTCCTCTACTGCTTCTACCTCTGCCGTTGGCGCTTTCAAAAGATGACTGTTCGAACACGCGATGTCACCCCCGGAAGGAAATGAAAGGGAAACACTTCATCCACAACCTGTATCCATGTCTCATGCTGGAAACGCGAGGCCCCCGTCTGATACGGACACGGGAAGTAATCATCACCACGCGGTGCTCTCGTCATTGAGGCCACTGTCGATTAGAAGCAGCTATCGATGGGCTCGGAGTGGCCGTTGGTTCTGACACACATCGCGCCTTGATGATGAGTCCTCGATGGTGTGCCGATGAAGCATCCGTCCTTGCACACCGTGCTGTCGTGGACAGCACAAGTCTATGTACGGATGTTAGACCGAGGGGATGATTCATACGCGTACTGTTTTTTCTTCTTCAGCAAAATAGGGACGGTCTAGTCAAGTTTCAAGTCCTGCCGGCTATTTGCCGTCGTGGACCGAATTGACGGGCGGAAACGTCGGCCATTGGACAAACCCTAGCTGAACCGAAGCACTTTTGCATAGAAGCACCCAACATCCGACGGTTTCTCTGCAACGACCAACAGCAAGCCGGGTCGGACCGAGGACGCAACTATAATGTAAAGCCGTTATTATCATTTTAGATCATCCCTTTGAAGAGTGGCACTTCAAAGGAAAAACATTGTCACCAGGGAGCGATCCCAACCTCCGAAGAACGGGTGGAAGGATCGCGCCAGGACGCGGGAGGTGTTTTTAAGCGCAAGGATGCGCCACCGATGATGGCCGTTTCGATGAACGTGTCTCTAGCTCGTAGGCTTTCGTCCTTTTGGTAGATTTTTCGCATTTAGTCAAAAATTGTCGGTGGCAACCCGGTGACGAGAGGTGTACTGATAATCGGATCCGGGTGTCGGTCGATATCCGGACGCCTGGAAGTGCCGGACGGAACGGTGCCGACCTGATGCGCCTCGGAACAAGTTGATTGAAAACAAGAACCCTTTTCTTTGCGAAAAATGATTGGCGAATGAAATGAAGTAACGTTTGAGCTGACACGAGGGAACTCTTAATAAGCGAATATGGTCATAGGGTGAGCATCCCGTTAACCGAGGGTTTCGTGAAAGGTATTTTAACGAGCATTTTGAGTAGATCCCATTTCAGATGGTTCGTTACACTCAATCACGGTCCGATATGCGGGGGGGCAGCCAGAATGATTAATTTGTTGTTAAACGATCGTCCCAGCGGCTCACAATTTAAGGGACACTAGCTTTGCTGAAAAATTACTGAGAAAGATGAGCCGAGCGAATTATGGGAGGGTTATAAGAAATCTTTTAATAGGATATCCTTTCATACGAATGATGATATCTCTTGTAATCGAGACGAATGATATCACAGGAATTTTTGTTCAACATTTTCTGACACTGTCAAGACATCCAAAAGTCGAAGAAATAATGTAAAAAAGAATACGTCTTCGTACACGCAAAACATTAGTTTATATTATTAGTACATTGACACATATTTTAAATTTAGCTTTTGAAAGCTCTCGTTCATCACGTTTGTGGCAGCTGGTGCAAATGAAGGTGCGATAATGATAATGGATGGCTGGATAAAACAAAGGCTCCACAGACAAAAAGGCTTGACAGCTCGGAGAGCGACAGATGTTAGTACCGGTACGAACTGGACCACGTGCGGAACGTTCTGAACAAGTGAAGAGATAGTTAAGTTAAATAAAGAACTATAGTAAGTGAAATAAAGAAACCAGCCTGGGTTCAACAATGTTGTTTATCTGGCCCGTTTAAATCATTTTTAAAGTGATCAAGTAAAAGTACTTCAAATCAATGTGCGATTTTATTTGTATGCGTCGTGACGAACGGCTGGAACTGTGAAACCAGGGAAGCGATCGTTTGATGTTATCCTTTTGAGGACCGTGGTTAGTTTTGTTCGTAATTGATGTGGTTTATGTGGAATTCATTTGGCGAAACACTTCCCGAAGTGCTCCTTGCTGCGTAGTTGCCTAATATACAGATTTGAACCACTCATTTTTTCTATCTTCGAACACATAAAACTCACTCCAAACTATCCCAAAACTTGCTGGCAATTTTTGGGGATTGGACGTGCACGTAGTTTATGGAGCAACAAGTTATTCAACGTGTGTGTTACCTCATAAAACTGGTCCAATCCAGTATCCTCAGGGAAAGATGAAAAGCTTGTGGATCAAACTTTCCGTCGGTGGTTATCGTTTAGGATTTAGTTTGAAAAAGCAGGGAATTTCTATGGAAAAGGCATAATCAGTTCGGTCCGACACCTAAAAATACTTGAGTGTAGAATATTTATTTACTAGGATAATTACATACGTGCGTGATAGTTATGATAAACTGACTATACAATTTGTTGATGTTGATGATTTTATTAGTAATGAGGTTTGTTCATAAGTTCTGTAGTTGTAGCTGAATAATTCGTGTGTTTTTTAGTAGAACAAGAAGCTCGCTCAAAGACGTGAATGGTTAAAAAACTGCCATTTTTACAGTTGCTCAAAGCAGTGTACGGCCATGCTCGTTTTGTACTCTTCAATCTTGTGGTCAATTCTGCACATATTATTATAAAAGTCCAATATTTCAAAATCGAATTATAACAATAGCGGAACCCTAACATAAACATAGAATAACCCTCAGTATATTATTCGAATTAAAATCTCTTTTGGATCATGTTCACACTAAAGTTAACCAAAATTGCATCAACGGATGATTTAGCGTTGTTTTTTTTGGAATTTAGAGGTCAATTACATATTTTACATGTTAAGATGTTGGTAGGAAGAGAGTTCTGCTGTGAAATAAAGCGGATAAATGTATAACTGTAGGTATAGTGACCAAGCGAAGCAAGATAGGAGTAGAATCAAAGCAGTGGAAAACATAGTAGTGCAAAAATTGAACTGATGTTGAAAATGAACAAGCTTTCCTAGTAAATTTGTCGAGAGGTTTTTCCACGAAGCGGAAAATGCCACACTACCTTCTACTGACAAAAATGAGACGGGACGTTCTGCGAAAGGATCGGTAAGTCTAATAGCACTCAGCAATCGGTGAAAATCATCCAACCGTGTTCGTCCGTGGATGTGTTTGTGGAGTAGTTTTATATATTTTTTTTTAATTTTCGTGTGGTAAATTTTCTACACTCGTCCCATTGGAAGGACTCGTCCCAGCGTCGTCCGACCCGTACAAAAAGGACGATGGCAGACGAGCACGCGTCTGTATGGGTGTTGTTTGTGTCACCATGGCGACGGTAGCGCACCGGCATCACCGACACTCGACGTGTGAAGCGTTCGGGATGACTTTCGGATGGCCGCCATCATGTTTGCTTAGTTCGTTCGGCACTATAGGCGCTGATGGGGGCCGCAAGTTGTTGGGGGGGAGGAAACAGGGTAAATACTACTTCGCTGCCGGGCGTTGAGCGCCCGCGGAAGGTTTGGGTGTTTGCGGCGCGGGGCGTCGGTACTATTGCTTCCGCCAGATAAGTGCGCCGTCGTCAGAACCGGCAGGAGCCTCGAGTGTTTCGGCTTACTCTCGCGACCGAAGGTGGCTGCGATGGCGCCGTGGCTGTATTTTATTTGTTCGGTAAATATTTTACCGTGGGCGAGGAAAAAGCAAATGAACAACGGACGGTTCAATCTTTTCCTAACCCAGAAAGCTAGAGAATGTTGTAACTCAATTTTTCTTTTTCCGTATTTAGGCAAATATATTTTCCCTTTGACGACATTGTTCAGAAATCTCGGTATTTTTGCTAACACTGGCAGTTATAAATCTGCATCATACTATTTCGCAGGCAGATAGTGGAACAACAAGTTTTCTTGGTTTAAGTTTATTTATGTGATTTCTTATGCATTATGGATAAAAAGCATTTCTTTAACATCCCTTTGAACAAACATCCTGGAAGGCTTTAAAACCGGCAAGATGGATAATATATGATTTACGATAAATACTGTGGCATGAGAAAGTATTCATGCACATGAAAAATCACTTCTACAAACGTCGTTTCTCCGCAACCGAACCAATGAGGTGTCAAAGAGTAACCATGGCAACGAGGATATTTCCAGCAAGAAAGATGGAAGATAGAACTTTCGCGATTGGTGTAGATAGCTATTATAATACACAGCTGCACTGATGTTCAATTTATGCGCGAAACATCCTTTTTCCACCTCTTCGAACGAGTTCCATAAGAATGTTTGTTTTTCAAAACACTATTTATTTTCTTTTAAACAACACTTTTACTTTGACTTTTTAGTTTTTCAACAAATGAACAGCAGTCTGTTTGTTTATGACAGCTTTTCTTATATTTTTATTTTCCTTTTCGCATGTTCGGTATTTTTAAGCTACGACTTTGTTTGTGTTATCAATACCTGTCGATTCAATTATTTTTTCCGTTTTCGATAAAACTGGAAAAGAGGATTTAAATAATTATGTTCATAAGATTTTTATTTTTGTTAAACAGAATTTAAAGAAGTTGTACTATGGGCACTTTTATCAGTTTACCGTGTTTATATCTTCATGTTTAATTCAAGTGAAAATGAATTTTGCTTACAATTTAAATTTCTCATTTATTTTTATGTCCATGACATGATTTTTGTATTAATAAAAACAATCCCACAAACAGGGCAATTTCAAAACCCGATCATTTTCGTCAGAAATTGGTCATCATATATTTTTTGAAAGATTTGTTGCACACAACACCGTACATCAACACCTTTTGCGGAATCGGGAGCTTCATTGCGTCAGCTTGTTCTCGTCTATTTTTTCAATTTTTTTCCTCCCTTTTTGCCATTCTTGTTGTAAAAAAATGTCTTTTTTATTTTTCATGTTTTCCAACTGCCACCGGATCGGAGGGAAACGCGGTTGCCCTTTTTTCCGTGCCAGTCTGATTCGACGTTTCCTATTTTTTCCACCATGTAATCCCTGTGACGCAAAGGAAACCGTCACACGTACAAAGACAAGCGCTTACACAGACGCACACGTACACGTGAAGGGCGCCTATCGTGGCGCCTCCTGGTTTCGTTCGCTCGGTTGTTTGACTTCGCTCGGGCATGCAGGACGGGGCGAAGCCGAGCTGGCGTGTTGTGTGTCACCCTAAGGCAACGCCATTATGTTTATATTTCCCTCCCTGCCCTCCCCATTTCCTTGTTTTCCCAGCCGTACGAACGTTCGAGCGGTGGTATGAGATTGACCTGCGCTCCTTCGCCCTAGCGGAGGGTTCTGCAGTTGCTCCATTTCACTTGGATGAGACAGTTTTGTGGTTCTGTCTCGCTTGTGCCTCCACCATTTTCCACCATTTCTGTGCAGACGCCGCAGCTTTTCCTATGATGGGAGATTTTCCTAGCGTGTCACCGGATGTGGAAGCGGCAAAGAAAAGCGTGGACTGTACATAAGGCTCCCTCCCTGCTGGCTTATGCACACATACACAAGACCTTGCAAGGGCCTACCGTGGATGTTGGAAGTGATGAAACGCTATGGCCAACATGTCGCCAGGCCTGTTTTGCGTGCGAGCAACAGCACACACACACATAGCGCGACTTTACCGACTGGAAGAAAGATAAGCCAAGTCGAACCGGAGCCTCCGGAGCCCGGCTTCTCGAAAACTGCATTAGGGCAGAGCGGGCCCTTGTGGGATGTTATTTTGTCACAGGATTCCACCACGACTCCCACCGCCCTCTTCCGTGTACTTCAGCCACCTTGAAATGGAGGCGAAATTGGAACCGGAATTGCAATCGAAATTACGCCAAGCCAAAGGCGACCAAATGAGAGGGCCGGAGGGTTTCCACCGGGGATGAGGGGGAAGATGATGATGTGGAGCGGCTTATCCGGCCATCTTTATGTACCACGGTGGACACATACACACACACACATACCGCTCATAGGGACATATGTCTGTAGCTTCCAAGGAGCCGTCCCTACGACAAGCCTTGGGGTGACAATTTGAAGCAACCCCCTGGCTCTACGTCTTCGCCCACAACCCCGCCAGCCCCCACCCCCCTTCCATCGCCATGTATCTCATTCTTCCGGCCACGCTCGTGTGTCCCTTACCGGGTGCTACATTATTCAGAGGGTTGTTTGCGGAACGGTCTGCTTACAAATTCATACCCTGCACCATGGCTAAGGAGGTAGAGGGCAGAATGGACATGTCATCGGGTCCCTTTGGGATGGCTTGGCCCTTTTGTTTTTCCTACCACGAGCCTGGGACGTTCGTTAGAACGGTCCCTTATATTGCTGTATAGTTTTCAATTGCAAACCTTTTCCGGGGAAAATCATTCTACCTACCGCTCATCTTTTATAGATAAAGAACTTTCATCTTACAGGATAAACACACACACACACACACACACATGTACGCAAATGATATCGAAAAACGAAACACACTCACACAATTCATGCATTATCGTCACAGCGATGGCGTTTCCTGCACGTCAAACGTGTCGGGTGACACTTTTCCCCACTTTCAACGCGCGCGTGTGTGTGTGTATGGGTGTAGGAAAATTATCTTCAGTTTCGGATGTTTTAATGCGCCTCTTTGTCTACGACTCACGCACAAGCACACGAACATACACGCCGTTCGAAACGTGAATGCCTCGAAAGCTTTCAATTTGGTTCAATTAATCCGTCCCCCGGACCGATCGGAGCCTTTCATCTTTTCTCGTTCCATTTTCACACTGGCCAACTCCGGCGTGTGCCCACCGGGCAAAGAGGATGGTTGGTGGAGGCGAAACGGGGAAGGCCAAAAGTTTGATGGAGGCGCCTGGTGATGGAAGTAATAAAAGTAGGATTAACTTCCACACACTCACAGCGTTCGTCGTTTTTGCGCCGATCCAGGCTTCGCCAAGTTTCGTTGCGAGTGGATGACTCTTGGGGAGAGGGTGGGTGGGAGGAGAAGACCAACCCGTCCCATGCTCCAGCAGCACGAAGCCGTTGCTAATTCCCTCCCTCCTTTGCTGATTACACATAACACGCTGCCAAAGCGTATTTTACGATCGTATCTCTCGAGCGTCAGACTTTGGGCATAATTAAGCAAAGCTGTGCGCTTGTGAAAGTGTTTTTCATCCCTCCCTCCGTGTGGCGCAATCCGCTTGTTCCCGGGGCCGAGGGTTCGATGGGGGGAGGAAAAGTTCTGTTTGGCAA
Organism: Anopheles ziemanni; assembly: GCF_943734765.1. Classification (NCBI taxonomy): domain Eukaryota; kingdom Metazoa; phylum Arthropoda; class Insecta; order Diptera; family Culicidae; genus Anopheles; species Anopheles ziemanni. Next base: position 87,039,101 of record NC_080706.1, read on the forward strand.
CGGCTAACCGCACGGTGTGCTTTACGGTGTTGGATTTACACTTGCCAAAGTGTTCGGCGAAGGATGATGGAGGAGCGGAATTCGGAGATGGCGGGGGGGAAATTTCGTTCCAACAAGCGGTTGAATGAAGGAGATAATGGCAGTTGAGAGCGAGCGGTCCGATGGTGGGGAATTTGGGGTCTTTTTTTAAATAAATTATTGTCTTTATTAAATACAAAGTATATTTTATAAAACATATGCAAGCTTTTCTACGCACTGAACATCCGTTAAGTGTCCGAGGAAGTTATAACTCAGTGCAAAAGAAAAGAAAATCAAATTTTAACTGCAATACTTTTTATATTTTAAATGAATGAAGGAAAAAACACCAATAAAACATGAAAGGAAAAGAAACAAATTATAAACAAAACACCCACTTTACATGTTTATTTTTGTATTCAATATTGGTTGGTTTAATGTACTACTTAAAACAGTACCATGTATGGTACATCAAATTAGTTCTAAGAACAAAAATAAAATGTGAATGTGCTTGTTGTAACTTTCATTTTATTGTTATCTTATAGATTATACAGTATAATCAAAATACAAAAGCGGTGAATCTAAAATATTTTCGTTAAATGAAATTTACTTTGAATTAGAGATATTTTTAATACACCAGTTCTGGTGCTATATACGATGGATACCGAGGAGAAAAGTACTAATAGTCAAACATCATATCTCTTTGTTCGGTTGTCTGAGGGTAATTTCAATTCACTTTTATTAAAGTAAAGAAACAAATTTCGTAAAATGGTTCGCAATCAATCCTGAAGTAGAACAAGTTTTGTATAGTTTTGTAAGAAAATACTAGTTGATATCTAATCATCAAGATTGGTGTTGTTTTGTAAATAGAAAATGAAAATCATCAACATCATCATGTTCATCTTCATATCATGCAAGTGGTTTGTTTTCATGTTTATTGTTTCTTTTAAATACAAAGCGAACACACTTTGTAATAAACGGACATTTTAACAGAGGACTTCAACTCTTTTCGATTGCATAAAGTAGTGTGAAGCGGATTCCGTTTTGTGTGGTGTGCAATGCAGTGTTGTGAATCCACGTATGGACTGTTGCGAAATATTGTATAATCTTACGTAAGGGGACAAACTCACAACAAACCCTTAAGACCGTCGGAGGAACAAACAAAGCAACAAAAAAAGGAAAGGAGTAATGACTGCGAAATCCCAACGTTCAAAGAAACGCTCGCTCGACTGTCGCCTACTGGAAGAAATCTTGGGATAATGGAAGAGCCGAAAGCAAACCCCCCCTAACGAAGCCTAAGTGCGTAATCCCATTTCGGAAGCCGAAATCGATAGAGGTGAGTCCTTTGTCGTCGTGTGCGCCCTCACGGGTCGGGCGGGCTGGTCAATTGAGCGTTTCGAGGTTTTCTTCCGTCGGCTGGAAAACGCATCAAAACGGACGATCGACAAGCAGGCGAACGTGCACAATGGTAGGATTTGTGCTGCTCCGGTGTTAAGAAAAATCAAAGCAACCGTACGCATGTGTCACTTGCTCGTTCAATTGAGCGTGTTTGTTTTGTCAGCGCACGGCTGAAAAGGCTGTCGTTTTTGTCCTTTGCCAGGGTTGTCCTCGTGGAGAGTGGAGTAACGAACGAGAAGAAAAATGAAAAAGACTCCGTAGCGGGAGTCCTTGCGAGGACGAAAAGGAAAGCACAAAAAAATTTCTAAGGTACGTAGCCTGCACTTAATCGGTTAAATGCAAAAACAAGCAGTGGAACAAAGGCATACCCGTTTGTACTCGAACACAGCCATACACTGATCCTGGGATCGACCGCACCCATTGCCCCGGCTGGATTAAGGACCAAAAAACAAATCTCTTTCCATACCGGATGCTGCTGTCATCGCCCGGGCGCGTACGTCACCAACACGAAGGTAAGTGGAAGGGGAACGATACGCATCAATATGTCTCGAGGGCGTAAATTTCCTTTTTTCCACTCGCATCCAATCCCTTTTGGAGACGAGAGACCCTTTCGGCGTAAGGGACACGTGAGAAGGGTGCTTCTAATGGTGATGTATTATTCGCTCTGCGTGTGTGTGTGCTAATGAATGCGTTTGCAAAAGGTAATCAGGCTGGCGGCGCTTTCGGTGGTTTTTATCCTTTCCCTTCGCTAAGACCCCGTGTTGCTGTGCGCTGATGTTTGCTTTGGTGCTGCCGTGGGCCATGTTTTTGTTCCAGGCTAACCGATTTACCGTTCCTGTTATTACCGTGTTTCTGATTTTTTTTCAAATGCCTACCTTGTTTGTTTACTCTTCAGCTTCTTTCTGTAGAACGCAGAAAGGTGCTCTTCTGCTACCGAAATGGTTCGCTTTTTGTTTGGTAATTGTTCGATTAACAACCGGCTCGGATCCCTGGCGTAGTCGTCATCGTCGTCGTCGTCGGTGTTGTTATTGTCGTCCTTGCATGGGTGGAAATTTTCAAAAGGCGACTTAAAATCTGGCCCCCGTTCGGCGGATGTGGCATTAATTGCATCAAGCCCGCGGGCCTGACGAGATCGGTGGATGGCATTGGATTGTACATTGTGCACGAAAATGTACGCTTTCGAAAGTGGGGAGTTGTTTTATTTTTCCTGCCACCCTGCATGTCAACGCTTTCCCGATCAGCAAGCCAATCAAATTATCGCTTTCAATCACAAGCGTGTGCATTTTTTCGCTGGTGGATTTTTGGTGGAAAATAATTTTACAGCCAGGCGTGCGGGGGAAGGAAAACGAGCAACATAATGACTTCGCGTTGTAAATTACTGGCTAATTACGAGCCGGGAGGAAATTCTTCGCATTCTTGCTGCCAATTTTATAAACGTACGATCCGAAACCAATATCCAACGGTATTGGTAATTTAATGTTTCATTACTGTACCGGAAGGCATTGGCAGATTATCGGACATAGCATTGATTTCGTTTGTACAGATTCCAAACATATTCGATGTTAAGTTGCACCGCAAAGCATCACGAAAAGGTTGAATTTATTAAAGTTGGAATGCAAAAACAAACCATTGGAGTGAAAATTAAAATATCTTACCTGGATAGCAAACCTTCCATTCTTGTTTGCTCGAAAGACATTGGTATTCCTTGTAGCTTTCAAGTTTAACTACTAAAACCAACACTATTTCAATAACTGAGCATCTTTGAAAAGTGATCGGTACGAAATACTGCATAAACTATTCAATGAATGATCTCAGTGACAATTAGATACTATTTTACGGCAACAGAAACACTTCTTTAACTTACAGTGTTTATGTCGTGTATCGTTTAGGCCACGACACCAGGTAAACGAAGGCAACGACACCAGGTAAACGACACCAACGAAACGAACAATAAACGAAATTTTTGTTATTTTAATGTTGTTATCTATTTACCTAAGAAGGCCAAATCTAATTTGGCCTAAACAAGAGTCATACAAAAGCATTTCCTATGCTGCAAGAAAAGCAACTTAATTGGAAGTGATAGTTGCAGCTTTGGTTATGAATATTTCAATCGTAATGTTAGTTTTTTAAATAACTTAGCAATTTCTGCATACAAAAAAAATTAAATAAATTCATACGAGGAGCGGATCAAAAAGTGAAAAATCTTAAGGAAAGTAGCTTAGCAACGTTAAACGCACTTTATTTAACTGTTATTTTCTATCTATTGAAAACTAACGAGGAAAGGTTCAGAGGTTTACAAGAATGCTAAATGTTATATTGTAGAAAACAAGGAGGTATTATTAAGGTTGAAAAACGAATGACCAAGAGATCAAAGTCTTTAAAATTAAATAAAAAAGAAAATTGTTAAGGTTTTACGTCCGTCATGTTTATAACTACGAGCTGTTTGGAAAGGCTTCCAAAAATAGTTTTTCTAGTTCAAGTTCGTTTTGAAAGTCTATAAAGAAATCAGTGCTGATGAAGGTTACGCTTCATCTTTTTAACGCGCTTTATTAAATCCTGCACTGGAGCCAATCATCAATCACGCGGCACGCGTAAACGGAGCCACCGCTTCCTTCCGCCGTATCGCTTTAATAACACAATTAAGTGCTCCGGAGTTCGCTGGCAAGGATACGTCAATCATACTTCTTCATAACACTGCTGAAAACGGTGCCTGTGAGCACCGTTGAAGGGCTTGTGTTCAAGGAGTCTTTCTCTTCCGAGGCTGACGCTCATATTTCTACCAGATTTATTCTGCCTCAGCGTTATTATTTGCCTTTTGCATCCCCGTTCCAATCGCGTGTGATGCAAGTGAAGCTGCGAAACGGACGGCTGTGGTGGAAATGATTGAACTATGCCGCCCTGTAAAGGACCTTCCCCTAGGCCGGTGGCCAATCGGGTTCCCTTTTTTTTTTTTTGCTCGTCGTGGTCCGAAAGAGGGACCTCTTTGGCTGCAGCAAGGTAGGGAACCGGCCGGCCATCCTTGGGCCCGAGTTGAAGTCGGTCGTCCTTTGTGAAATGATACGATTATCGCGTGAGATCCTTTTTGCCGCATCAGAAACAATAAGTGCGCACTTTTCGCGAGCCTCTCGTGTTCTGGGCAGACGGGGTTTGTGGTGCAAAGGGCTCAAAGGTTGGAAATATAAAAAAAGGACGAATTATTAAGAGAAGCAGACACTCGAATGTGGTCGGTAGGATACGCGGATTTTCGCTCGTCCGTTGTTACAGCAGAACCTTCGGTCAAGCGTCTGTCCAGAAAATGGAACTGCAACCCTCCTCGGATATGCGACCGACGATACCACTGTAATAGGATACTTTTGCTCATTACAATCTATTCCATCTTCACGGGTGTGTTGGGCTTTTCTCTAAATCTCGACCGAGTTTGTACCGTCCACGATTTGTACTCGGCAAAAAAGAAAAGTAACGTAAGGAGGAGCATCTCGATTACGTTACCTCGGGACGATTAACATCCGTCGCATTACTTCGTAACGTTTGACATTTGTCGAATTGGTGTAAGATTTTTCTCGTTTCTGGGTGGAATCAAACTTTTTTTTTACAATTCACTTATTTTGAAGGTGGTAACAATGGAAGCTGTTGCAATATACAGTTTCCTTTTGCTTTTTCTGGTGCCGTTTGTTCGGTCATGGCTTATCTCAAGTGGATTGTGTTTTGCTTTTCTGTTCGGAGAGTATGGAATGAACCGATTTGAATCGCTTATGTGCCAATGGTTAAGAAACATATACCATGAAGTACAATTTAAGACACGTGTATCATTTATATTACGTTACTTACAATATACGAGGTTGAGTAAAGAGTTACAATTTATTAAATAAGATAGCGGGGATAGTTTAATTTTATGTTACGAAAACGAAAACCGCTTACAAATTTTTGAACCGTAAAATACATAAAACATAAAGAAAGTATAAAAAAGATATTCTTCGTTGGAAAGATAGGAGTAAGGAAAACGCGTTTTTGCGCCAGCAAATCGAAGTGTACTGTAAAGATAATGAATTTGTACTTTTGAACTTGTCATCAAAAATTTATCCGCTCATAAATCCAAGTTTGAATATATAATTATTGCTATCCAATTATCAACCCATTCCGCTAGAGTTGAAGAAGGTTGTGGATAATTGGAGTTGGGAAAAAAGAGAATATAAAATCGAAGCAGTTGTATTCTGTTGGGTAGAAAATAGAATGTCACTTGGTTTTGCCGTATAGCTTGAGGAGCGGTGGTGTAAGTGCCACTTCTACCATTCGCTTCAGGACATCGTTAGTGCATTGGTCTGCAACACTGATTCGTTGAGTGATTTCTTATCAGTGTACTGAACTACGATGCGGAGGAGTGAAACTACCGAAGAAAAAGGTCCCCAGAATTATATTGATGGGAATAATTGTGCTTTTCAAACGAGAACATTAGTGTTTGGGTTCGTCAATTTGGTTTTTTGCAAACCACTTGCGATGGTTTCACAATCGGAAGCTAATATAACCTATTTTTATATTCCTGAGTGCAGAAGGACTTTGTCATCGAAGCTGTCATCTTGTCGAACCAATTGTGAGCGAAAATTGCTACGAAAGTGGTAGGGCACTGAGAGCTGAAGTGATGCTTATCGATCAATCGCTGGGCAAGTATTAAAAAACCCGGTCCCGGAGTGGAAAACGGATCGGAAAATTAATCGTACGTTTCGATTGTTTACCGTACACTTCAGGCTTTATAAAATGTCACCTACTGTGAACAATGGCGTTCGGGGACGGGCATTCGTTCGCAACGAGCCTGACAGCTCGTTTCATTTGGTGCGTTCCCCTCTGCTCTTCGGATGCACTTAAGCCATTATTACGGCCCTTCGAGTTTTTCTGCCATTTTTTTTTGTCAAACGACGCCATCTTTGTATGCACGAGAGAAATTTAATAAGTAGTTTTTCGGTGGCGCGGTTTCGCCCACAATAAAATTCTTTCAACCGCCGCCGTCGGAGGAGGATTTTTTTTCAAAGTAAGAAAATCGTCGCTATTATTTGACGGCTTTAGATGGGAGGAAATAAAACAAATAAATGTTGATGGGCGGGTTGCTGATAAGGACTCTCTTTGTTGTGCCCGAGCGTTTACGAAGGCGAAAATATACGTGGCCGATGCTTGGGAGCAGGGAAGGCTGGGAAATTGGGAGTGAAGCATTGAACTCGAACAATCAACGACCGGAACGGAATGTTTGGCGTAAACATGGCGGATATATTTGCAATCTTTACACTACGCCTTCCCGCGGGCGACATTGCTTTCGCCGAATAACTTCCTCCGATGGGAATCGAGGCTGCTGTTTCCTCCTCACAATTTTAATCCCGCAACCGAGGGTTTTCCATCGATCCGCAAGCATCCGCTCCCGGACGATTTCGGGGGGAGTTCAAATGACAATAGCAGCAATGGAGATTTCTTGAATTTAATATAACGTTCTCGAAACGGGACGAAACAGTTTGCTTTCCTTACCTTCGCCCGGTCGGAAAACACCGAACACCCGCACGTGTGCTTCCCGTGTGTCGAAACTGGCGCCGGGAAAAGCAATTTCCTCCGCTTCGTTGTGGATATCGGAATCGTGCGTTCGTCGGCAAAGGATTGTGGATGGATTTTTGGAAGATGCGGACATGTTTTTTCTTTTGCTTCTTTCATTCACTCGATCGGTGAACTCGAAGCGCACGAGCATACAAAATACGACCCCCCCCCCCCCAACGCAATGCACATAATCTGCATTGGAAAAGATGGACGCCCGGAACTGGTTTCCCGCTGGCGGAAGTCGGATTGATTGCCTTTTTCGAGAGCGCTCTCAGCTTCAGCAATCCAACTCGTTGGCATGTAAGTGGACGCCACCAGTCGAGGCTTTTGAATGGTGACAAATGCGGTGAGTATTAGCTTTCCGACCCGTTGGGTTTATTATGGGCACACTGGGAGCCAGGTTTTGGGGATACCGAAAGGGTTGCCACTATGGTACTTATGTTTGCTTCGTTTCTTTTTGCCCGCGCACCGTTCCGCAAGACATATTGCTACTGGATGCAGTTTAAGGACATCCTTTCGGTGGTTGGTAAATAAAGTCAGCTCAACAAAAGATGCTCCTTCGAGTCGGTAGCTTATCGGGACATTTTCATTCAGCAAGCAGCAAGAAATCGCAATAGAAAGGAAGTAAAAATGTCAACAAACATTCGATGGGCCAAAAAAATATTTGCTCGCTAAAATCTCCTCTTTAAAACTCAATGTGCCATAGTATTCGGTTATATTTGGCGCGTTTGCATTTTTCTCGTTTTATTTTGTATGATTTTGATGATAATGTGGGAAATGTTTATATTTCAACACAGCACTACCGAATGTTTAGAACGTGTATTTTACTTTTTACCTTAGTTTGCTCGCGTTTCTCAATACTTGGTTTTGATTTTTTATGTTTTTCAAAAAGCCTTCCGATGATTCACATTTTTTTGATGTCTAAGGTGTTTATCGAATTACACTACTATTTCAGACTGAAATAAAACATTTCTCGTTATCATCAGCGTCTTCGAAGTCCGGCCCACGGACCAACTCAGGCCCGTAAGAAAATTTTAGACCAACATACAACCAATTAAAAAAAAATATCTCTCATCAGATTTGTTCACGATATGATACTTGTTTTTTTTTAGCAATGTTCGTTAAATCTGTTGAAGTAGTCTTCTTCTGCCGAAGAAGCCAGACGACATCTACTTTCAAGTCTTTTTCACCACATTACATCTATTGATTTTTCTAAATATATCTCAGTCTCATGATGACATGTTTACTTCGTTATGCTAATAACCACATTCAGGGAATACAATTGTCGATTCCATACCATAACGAAACAAAATGTGATCCAAAATAACGATATTCAAAATATCCCGAAGCTAAGTTGTTTTTTATTAGTGAGAGCACCCCAGTAAAACCTTGTCAGGGTAAAATAATTTGAGTAGATGGTCAATTTCAAGCATAAATAAAATCAATTAGTGTAAAGTAAATGCAACAAACGAATAAAATATTGAAAAGGTACAAAATTCATTAAAAGTAAGTAGTAGTATTCAAAAAAAAGCAAAAGTCTGGAATATTTTTTTATTTTTATGTTACTTTCTGGCGGACAAAATTAATACTCATTCTAAAATCACCTTTAAAACATTATAACATCGTTAAAGGATGTATAATATTTTGAGTTACGTAATACTCGTTTATTAGTGCTAAACCAAAAACGTCTACATGTTTAATCTGAAATAAGAAAGAACTCTCCTGGTGATGGAAAATAGTTTCGCAGATGGTTGAGCTACCGAAAGCAACACGTTTTCACCACGCTGGTCTTTTCCAGAGCACTCAGTTATTTATTGTTATCTGCTAAAAATTGAATGTAAGCGGTAAATACCGCGGGCAGCCATCGCTCCATCAAAGATGCATTCCATGTAGAATTGAAAATGGTCGTTTTTAGTCCGATCTGCGGCCAAAGTCAGTCAGTCATGTTGTTTCACCGTGATGTGCAGTTGTGCAATTTATCTCCAGATGCCCAGGTTTCGACCCTGGTTACTACCCGCACGGTTCTGCACCGCTTTTTTGGCCACGGCTGTTGACAAATGTTTAATTATAAATTCATCGATTCGATAATTTCTACATGCAAAATGCAACGTTCCAAATGCCTGCCCCGGTTCCGATGGATTTTCCACGGCCCGCACGTGTGTGTGTGTGTGTAGGGGGTGGGTTTGCATGGCGAGAATCGGCCATCCAGCGTGCGGATTTAGGATGGTTGATTTATGTTCGCATTCGGGGCGAAGTTGGGTGGTTTTTTGAGGCATTTCACCGATATATCTAACCATTGCCAATTTCTCAAGCTCCTACCGTTTTGGCCCGTATCTCGGAACCGTTGCAGTATGCATTTTCGATTATGCTGGTTTGTAGGAATGCATCGGGCGATGCACATTTCACCGCCCCCCACCCCCGTGTTTTTGTTATATTTCGGTTGACATTTCCTCGTCCCCGAAAAGGGGTCCATCCGAATTTTCTTTTTTTAATTTCCAATGCGCCCCAAATCGATTGCATCCACATCGGAACCATCCGGGACGGGTTTGTCGGATTTGGCTGCGGGACACCATGGCACTGCTTTCTTCCGATGGAGTGCACTTTGCGATTTGGGGGCCTTTTGGGTAGGCCACCCGCCCGGGCCCCGCATCGAGTTTGATTGGGTTTGAGATTAATTTAAGAGATAAATTTTCAATTTCACTCTCATGCATATTTGCATTTCGGGTTTTTCGGCTTCTGGATGGCCAGCCTAAGCGTGTGCCGTACGCTTTTTGCCCGACCCGTGTCGGAAACGGGCCGGTGTATGGATGATTTAGTCCAGTCCCTGTCAACAGGGAGCGGTGGTGGTGGATTGTGTCCCCCGGTCTGGGACCGAAAAAGGAGCGAAACGCATAATCGTAACGCACTGTGTGCGGCTTTGGGGGTTCACTTAGCAAATATTATTTTGCTCCCAAGCCCCGAGAGTCGCAACGAGAAGTCTTTCCATCGGTCATTGGTTTCCAATCAACAAATGGCATATCGGGATGCAACGAGGAAGGGCCGTCGGGTGCAGGGTTCAAAAGAGCAGTGCCGTTTGCATCCTATAAATATTACCTTAAACCTCCTGGCTGAGGGACGGTTGAGGGTGTGGAAAAATCTATTTCCCCAATCCCGGTGAGGATTTTCCATCGGCCAGGGAAGGAAACGGTTTTTGCATGCCTTCCATAACCGTTGGCCTCCGTTTACGTGAAAATCGGAAATAATGCGATCAGTAAAAATCCTGCAGGCATTTTATTGTGCGAGTTCATGCAGTTTGCATTCTGCAAACTCCAGATTGTAGCATCGCATAAATGTGCGCATAAATTAATCGATGGATAGATGGTCCGCTTTACAAGAATGTTGGAGGGGCATACACCCCTCTCCCGTATGTTTAGAATGAAAATAGAAAAATAGTAAATAAGATTCTACTGCACGGATAGAGTAAAACAAAAGCAATAAATTCCATACATTCTTTTCCTTTCCATAGCAAATTGTTTCGAACTGATTTATCTCAACTTTCGACTGCATTGATTGATAGTTTTTAGGTAGTGTGGTATAAACTAATCAAAAATGTTGGGAAATATGGTTGGCCTTTGGTTGTTTGCTTTAACATACACACATTGAGTTTATCGTGTTTGTTTTGTTTTATTTTGATCTCCTTAAATTATTAATAATATAATATTAAGAATAACTTCTTTTATAAACACTTTTTTAATTATTATAAATTATATTGCACACAAGCCGTTGAATATTGTTTCAAAGAACAATAACACATAAGACTTACAATTGACCATGTGTCACTGGATGAAATAATATACGTATGTGCATATTTGATGATCGAATGATTTTTTCCTATCTCCTATCCTATCCTATCTTTTCATATTGTTTTAAAAGCAATTCTAAGACATTTGCGTTCTTAAATACGACTTTTGTTATTGCTGCTTAACGGTTTTTAATAGGAATTTTACATGACAATTTGTAACAATACTATTTTTTGTAACAATACTATAAATACATTCAGTTTGCTTCGGTATTGGAGCTATTAATAAACTTAAATTATTGAACATTGTTCGTGTTTAAAGTATAGAAATATACATTCTTCTTGAATTGTCCAATTATTTTACTTTTATCAAGCATCTTTATTGCATTTTTACAATATTGTGGGGAATTCCATCTTATCGCGTCTGAAATTCAATTCAATATTTTATGGAAATGCGGCAATGCCAAAGTTTCCTTTCCATTCCGCCGATAGCCGCTTAGGCCGTTTGCATTTATTAAAATCGATCGGCGCGGAAAACATGGATGCAACCGTGTTGTGATGTTTCCCAGCGCCTCTAATGCAACCCCTCTGGGTCGGAAGGCTTCCCGGATGCTTCGCGCCCGAAACGGGAATAATATGTTTTGGGTTTGGGCGTTTGAATGTTTATATTGCGTTTCTTTTTCTGCGCTCTACTTTAACCATCCATCTATATCGCTGTTCATGCGTCACGGGAACCATCCGGCGAAAGGATCGGTGGCCCGAAGTTTTTTTTTTCGGCCGAGCCACTCGAAAACAAGATCTACCGATGGCCGGGCCGCCGTTTGCAATGGAAGCTGAATTCAAGCGTTACAACGTTTACTTTACGCTTCGACAATGCGCTCGGTGTCGGAGGATGAACCGATGTGGAACGTTTCCTTTTTGGCTGCGCTCGAGCTTGTCCTTGCTCCGGTCTGACCTAGAAAAAAAGCGGGCCTTCTCGAATACGATCGGATTCAGAATATGGCATGAAAACGTACGAGCTTTGAGGAGATCTGGGAACAAAAATCTTGCGGAGGGAAAAATACGGCACCGCTTTGATCAGACCACGATGGCGTGAAATATGGTTCATAAAGGGATTACGAAACATTTTTTGACGAGCGATCCGGTACTTTTATTTGAGAGTTGCTCAGTGTATCGTGGCTCTTTTTTCATGATTTCCTTGTACCAGCTGCTTGAAGATTGGAAAGGTAGCCAAGATGGAAGGTTAAGTTAAGACGTTGAGTTCTTTTGGCAAAAAGTAAGGATAACATAGACATTTGGATTGAATACAAAAGTTGAATTATGTCATGAAACCATCTTGCTAAAATGACGTGGGTATTTCTTTTGTAAGAAAGTAAGAGTGTAACATAAAAAAATATAAAATCCGGTTTATTTAATGTAAAACTAGTATCTATTAATGTTAGTTTTTATGAATGTATCAAAATTGAAGAAAACTACGCACAAAAATATGTGTTTACAGTTTTTATAGGTGATACAAGAGAAAAATAAGCCAGAAAGTCTGTATAAAATTCAGCACAAATCTCGACCAAACATGGCATGAGTCCTGGCCTTTTCTTTTGCACCCTTCTCTAAACTCGATCCCAAATCAAACCCACCCTCGATGGACAGGGGCTGTGAATATAAAATCCACCCTCTTCGTGCCAAAAGGTTGCCACCACAAGCCTTCAAGATAAGGGCCAGAAGTATTCACATAATTAAATGCGTTGCTTTGGCTTCGGGAAACCCCACCGCGGATGACGGTAAGTGTTTTTCCCGGACACGTTTTCCGGGTTGCGCCAGCACGTTTTGGCAAGGAACCCGGAACGCGGTCGGGGTGGGGGAGAGAAATTCATCATAAAATTCGGATCATAATCTGGGCGCGTCTGGGCCGGCAGCCGGCTTCGTTTCATTTGCGTCGCTAAAATCCCCCTGGAGAGGAATCAATTTCATCCTGCAGTCAGCGTAGCGTACGGTTTTCTACCATTCAACGGGGTTTGGGTCGCCCTTTTGTCCGCGCGAAGTCCTCAGATCGTTCGGCTTATTAGTCCCGGTTTGAATAAAAAGCTGTGGGGAGATTTTTTAAGTGTAGGGAAGGGATGCCGCTGCTGCAACAGCGCATGGATGGATGGAAGAAAGGCAAGAAACAGACACCGTAGAAATATTTCTAATTGGGACTTTCGGGGCCGTCTACGCCCCATTTGCTGATGACGCCTTCGTTTTCCGCCATTACGCTCCGCCGTACATCTTGCAACGGGACGTTTTCCCAATGGCAAAGGGTTAACAATGTCGGCTGAAGAAGGATGAAGATTTGTAAAAATTATCCCCCCCCTGCTGGTAAACGTGGATGAATGCAGCGTGATTCCGTTCCATTGAGTGCCGGATTTGCCTTCCAATTAAAACATATTTCGTCGCATTCCAAGTCCCCTTTCTTGCCCACCGTCAACCAGCTTAACACAAGGCGGGCAAATTTCCACGAAACTGGAGGAATTGTTTTGTAAACGGAAAATGGGTGACTGCGGCGGCAATATTCGTACTTCCTGTGCCAAATCGAAGTTTGCTTCCGGGAGTTTGAGGTTTTCGCCGGCCAAAATGCACTCCCTGCGTGAAGCGTGGCGGCACTTGTGGACCAACAACCGCTTCTCAAGTGCGATAATTGGCTACCGGATCCTATTTGCGCCCGAACTTTTGAGTGGTGAAAGAAAAGTAAAATGTCCTTTGTTCATGTTATTGCCTTCATTTTCTTGCATCCTGTTCAGGTTGACGCTTGAGAGCGCGAATTTTTAAATCTTTTATTCAAGTTGAGGCATTGGAGGTTGTTTCATAAACATAATATCTTCATATTATTCAATTTTTGTGGATAACATATTTCCATAAGGCTACGAACGCTTTGAAAATTGTTGAAATAAATCTAAATATTGTTGATTTTCTTGCAATGCCAGCGCTAAAGATGGTTAGAACTAGTAAAACAAAAAATCACTATGAACGATCCCATTTTATTAAAGTATACATCAAAGAGAGGCGTCAAAATTGCATCAATGTGAAATAAGAGATATGAAAACTATATTTGAAATGAAATAAATCATGTTTTGCATCAATGCTTTGTTTACGAATAAACAATGTTTGAACGATTATGCAGTCTAGAGCGACTATACACATGAACAAAAGTGTTTTGTGTTTATAAAGAGTGAAAGTTTATTCTCTACGAAATTAATGCCAAAATATATGTTTTATCAAATGCAAATCAAAAGAAATATAAGAGAGGAAATATTTTTAACTTAATTGGCTGTTTCATGGAAAAATCCAAATCCCTTTAATTTATCGTTGATGAGATTCATCATTATTATTATTATGATAATGATAAATATTTATTATAGTTTTATTTCCCTGTTTGTAATGTATTGTAAGTTGTTGAAAATGTGTAATTTAGTTGGTTCGAATATTCATTTGGCAAAAACATCCGCCATGTCCAAATGAAAACTTTGCGAAACGGGAAAATAATTAATCTATTCCATCGCATCGAAGCAAAAACGAACCAAACCACACATCGAATTCATTACAGCTTATCAACACATGGACAAACAAACAACAAAATAGAACCCTTTTTCACCCCACGTCGCCAGGCGCCGGATTAGTTTGGTTTCGCTTTAGTTGGGCGAGAGCAGTTTGTAAAACTGTAATCACATGATGGTTGTTTTTAATTTCCACCGGTTGGTGCGCAAATCTCACTTTTCGGTGACATCCGTCCAACCGGCAACGTGGCCTTAGTTTGGCATTGAGATGTTGTGCCACCCACAAACCGGGGTAGGTGGTGGGCTGAAGAGAGCTTCAGCCCCGTTTCTGATAGCGATGTTCGCTTTTTCCATGAGTTCGTTTTTTTCGGGTTTTGATGCTTCCTTTTAACTGAACAGCGCAAATGGAAATGGAAAAAAGGCGGATGACAGATGAAAAATTGAAAAGGTTGTGTTTGAGGGTAACCGGTCGAACCGGGCGAATGAACGAAGGGTGAGAATCGTCGAGGGAAACCCCTAGCCCAACACATTAGCGCCATCTCATCCTCTCGCATTTCTCGCTCCCGTCTCTTCGCCATCTCATTCTCACCACCATCTCACGGTTCACGGTCGGTTTCCACCCCGAAAAAGGACACGCTTTCAACGCTCGGGGGTTAGAAAATTGTCAACCTCGCTGTCAACTTGCTTCATCCGCGCTTTCACTCGCACCACTGTCATTCCTCGCGCATCTCTTTCCGTTGCCCAACCATAGCGGTGTAATGCGGTAGCCTCCTGCTTTTCCAATTTTTCCTAGTCGGTTTTCCCCCTCGAGCATTGCTTTCTTTTTTTTCCCGTGAGGTGCTGCCGCCATTGCTGTGTGGCGTTCTTCATCACCATCATCATCATCATCATCAGCATCAGCGCCGTCGTCGTTGGTGGTGGCTTTGTCGTCGCTCGCCGTGCCATAGTCAACCGTTTGCGGCTCCTCGGGGTGGTCCTTTTGATAGTCCTGCGCTGGTGACTCCATTTTGTATTTTGTCGTTGCTGGCCTTGCGTGGTGGTTTTTGGGGTGTATTTTTCTTTCGTTTTTTTCCCCCTGTCACTGCCTTTTCAATGCAGCCATGTTGGTTGTTTTGTTGGTTGCGAGTGGCTTTCGAGCAGTTGGACATTTCTTTTCTACTATTCCTGCATTGTTGCTACACTCGCTTCATCCGGTCGGTGTCACATAAATACAGTAGACCGCCGCCGGCATTATCGGGAACCGGGAGCTGCGTTAACGTTTTCGCACGGTTATGGGCAAGTGTTTGGCTGGCGTGGGGCTTTTATGGTAGTATGCTATTTTTATTAATGTTATTGTATTCTGTTCTACATTTTAAAACCTTTCTTAAATCGAAAAAGCTTGTTCTTGAATATGAAGTCCAATTTGGCGATGTGATTTTACCAAAATGTCTGAAAAAGGAGATTGTGGAAAAATATCTTTTTTATGCTAGTCTGACAAAATTCTAAATCTCATGAAGTCGCGGTTTGCTTGCCATACAGTGTAGAGTGTTTCTTTTTGGCGTGTCATTTGTCATGCTTCTTCTTCGTAATTCTGCATTTTGTTCTCCTAATTTTCTCTGTTCACAGTAGACACTGACACCCCAGGACGGAAATCATTCGCACTCGTTTTCTATTTTTTTTGTTTTTTTTTTATTTATTCTTTTTATGCCACATTCTGCAGCCAAAAGTAGTCAAGGATTCGGAAAGGACAAGCACCGAGGATATTTTTATGTTTTTTTTTCGAGCCAGCAAATCGGGCGTGGGCCCCTTCAAAATGGCGTAATTTTTCTTTCCAACGCTCCTTCCTACACTTACTCGACGCTGCGGACTTGTTTTTGTATCTAACTTTTCAGCGGTTTCGTCTTCCTTTTACCCAAATATAATACCAGCTTGTTGGTATGTTGCGCATCAGATTGAACTTCGGGTATAAAAATTAAGAAATATTCAATCTAGCGATGGGTTGTGGGACTAGGACTAAAAATCAAATAAAAGAAAGTAGTCAGTGTGTGGAAAGCACACCATAATTCTGTCGCCTTTCGAAAAAAATATTTTTACTTTTATTTTGATTTCCTTATTTTGTCCCAAATTATCTTCACAACTTGTTTATTTATACAAGCATTAAGATTATCCTTTTATGCACAAGTGGCTGGCTGATACAAAACGAATATGATGTACATTGTTTGTATTGATTCTGTATAATGCCAGCTTATTTTAAAGTTTTTTATATGTCGTTTGCCTCCTTTTTGTACAAAACCGAAAAGTCAAGCAAAATTATTGATTTGTGTTGCTTTACAAGAGCTTTTAGTCATAGTTTTAACAAATTACCTAGTTTTCCAAAAACATTACCTCAGAAGTCCACTATAAATACTCAGGTATTTCCTAATATACATTAGTTCTTCCATTACTGACTTTATTGATGAATAATCTATGGTTTTTACATTTTTCACTCTTTGCTAGATAATATCTAGTGTGTATTGTCTATGAAGTACCGATGTTTAAAGCACCAAGTACGTTTCATAGAAATATTGTTGGCATTAAAGTGTGCATTATGATCTTTAAAATAGGCTAAGGTTTTGGTTGGTACTCACTTATACTCACTTTTCATCCACTCAATTCTGCCCTTAAATCCATAATTTTTCGTCTAACATTGTTGATTTGACTTGTCTATGGTAAGTCCTACGGCTTCTTCTTGGAGTATTTTCCACCGCACTAAAAATGGTAGAGCCACCGCATTCATCGAAGTACGACAGAAAAGGGTCCGCGTTGCAGACGTCTGCGCGGCGGTCGTCGAGACGTTTTGAACATTTCATGATTAAAAATCACAAACAAGAAAAAGCTGGACTGCAAATGAAACTCATCCATCAAGTGGACGCATTTTCATTTGAACCGCAGCAAGTTGACGATCGTTCGTTTGTGGCTCACGGACGCCCCCCCTTTTGAGCGTTGTTCACGCATGGCATAAGCGTCTGCCGTAATCTTGAGCACGGCACTGTCTCTGACTCGAGTGTAGTTTTATTTGTTTTCCCTCCCCGGCGGTAGTCAAGTCAGTCGAGTGGAGCACTGCAGTTGCATACTATTGTTTCACGGTCCGGTCCTCAAGTAACGCACCGAAGACCCAGCGGGATGTCACCCATTTGTGTCGCTGCTTTGCCTAATGATGATGAGAAACGAGCGGATTGTTCTGTTAATGAGTGTACTGCCTCCCGAGCCTCCGGTTAAGACCTTGTCCTGAGAAACAACTGCAGGGTTATCAGGTACGGAGATGGTTCGACGTCATTAGGGGAAAAAAGATTAAGCAGGAACACTTTCCTGTTTTCCACCGCCGCATTCCGGCCGGATTTTAAAGGCTCGTCTAATGGATCCCATCGTGTAAAGTGCATCTCAGTGCGAATGTACCGATGCATGCAATCGTCAGCGTTCTAGGCATGCCCTCATTGAACCTGAACGCTAATGGTGTTTCCCGCCGTGGAAATACCATCCATCCCCCCCATCCGTGTTCGGGTGACACTTTATGGGACCCTTTCTGTTTTGCTGCAACCTCCAGTTCCATTTGCAAATTGTGCACATGAACCACCATCGGCGCCATTTTCCACCGAGTTGGAATCATTATTTAGCGGCTTTGGGTGAGGCTTTTTAGATCCACCCCCCAACCAAGAGTGCCTGGCGTGTGTGTGTGTATGTTCCGTGCGGGTTTTCTTTGTTGCTCCGGTGCACTTTGGAGACAATTTGAAAATTATGTTCACAATTTTACAGTTCGCTACGGAACGAGAGCGGGGGAACGGAATCAGCACTTATGTAAATTGCGGGTTTGGTGCGGAAATTGGAGTATATTTTTCTCTCCCGAGTTGACGGGTTGGAATGCAAACGATACGCAGCGATAGCAATGGGTTACTCACTCGTTGGCTCCATTTGGTTGTGGATTGAGTAATGAAGGATTGGATTCTTAATTCAACAGTTCTCGTGGAAAGCATTCGAGTTTTCATGGATGAAAACATGTCTTTATGCATGCTTAAAATCAAGTTCTTCAAGAGATTGAATCGAGGTTCGTGCTGTATTATTTTGCCTTTTCACAATAGCGCTATGTTGTTTTATTTGTGTACCTTTGCATGTATGTTTCTTGGTACTTCAATCCTGATCTGTATAGCACAAGAAGTTTATTCTTTAAACTCAAAGCTTTTTTTTCTTATGCTTCGTTGTTTGTCAAATATCAAACCACAGACAAATTCTTTTTTAAATTTGATTTTTTCTGAAGATAAATAAAGTTTTTCGGAATCAATTGTGTAAAAAATTATTACGTGGAGCTTAACTAAAAATGTAGCAAAACTTAAGAAAACTTTACCATAGTTAAGATTCATTTCGTTTTTGAAATTAATTCCACATCAGTAGAAAACGGTTGCATGTCATAGTCCTTTTTTTCATGAATTGGTTTTTGCTGGTTCATATATATTCAGCTTTTACCTTAAAACAGGTTTTTGTTTAACTTGGAGCGTATGTCTTTTGATGTTAAATGAAATCGGCCATACGATACCATGTTTACTTTTTGATGACATCATGTTTTACACATTTTTGTGTGATGCAACAAATTTTAAGTATACCAATCCAAATTTTTAATCCAGCTTTTAAAATCTGTCATTGCCATAACTTTTGCTCGTTGTAATACAACCTTCGGTAATATTTCTAGTTATATCTTCAATTAACGCAGCTGTTTACAAATCTATGAAAAGATATGAATATCAACCCAAAGAACCTTTGCGTACAAGAAAAAACTGATAATTATCTTAAATATTTCCGATAAATAGAACAAGAAAATGAATATTGTGAACATGTACATTGTAATCGAAAATAGAGTTAGAATCGAGCTTAATGTAAACTGAATTTAAATTAATTTCTTTAATTTTCAATTGAAGTTTGATACTTTCACGTGTATGTAACATGAACATGAATCATCTTTACAGTTCGTATTCGTTGGTTGTTAGATAATGGAGTGTTTGATATAAAAAAGGAAGTTTTAGCAAAGTTAATATTTCTCCAAAAACTGTTCGATCAGAATACTCATATCGACAAAGTTCAGATGCATCCATGTTTCGTTCGATGGTTTCACTATCTTCAACTAAGCGAACGCGATCCTGAAAACACATTGCCTAATCTTAATTAAATTTCGTATGGGATTATTTTTTCCATCAAAATCATCATCATCATCATCATCGCCATGGTTATTTCTTTTTGCTCCTCTTCCTCAAAGCCTTCATTATTTCACCCAATCGCCAAATCTGTCACCCTTGTTCGAGAAGAGGGCAGAACGTACCTTAGAGGGCCGCGTGTGTTGTTGTCATGCCGAGGCGTCTCTCCATTCACTCTGGCCCATTTTGTTTTTCTTTTTTTCCGAATCTCCCTGCAAAAACAGGCGCAAAGGGAGAGAACCTGGGAGGGTCGGATTTGCTTTTTTATTTATTCTTCCCACTTGAAAGGGATTTCTCGTCCGCCCCGTGGTGTGCTGTCAGCCATTGCGGGAAAGGGAAAAAAACTCCAATCCCCCGGAAGGATTCGTCATTATCAGCGTCGTCATCGTCGTCATCAGCGGCATCGCCCAAGTCGAGTCCCTTCGTTTCGCTCTCGAGCAAACGGGAGTGTTTTCGACACGGCGTCGCAGTTTCGATTGCGATTTGTCCTCCCGAGGGTATTACTACGCCTGGGCCGAAATATCGGAGGTATGCGAGATAAGAGGCAAAGAGAGACGGAGAGAAAGACACACGAAGCGGGGAAGAGCGGGGGAAACGGTGATGCTCAGAAGGGATCCTTTTCCCGACGGTTGGCAGATGTGAAAATAATCACCATCGCGCAGTACGCAACGCGACCACCGGACCACGCTGATGATGAAGCTGTGGTGCGCGCGTGTTTCTGGCATTCAATTTGCAGCACCTTCTGCGTGACACGTTCACACAACTACCAGCGTGCTGGGGGATACGAGCGCCGGGAGCGCTACCGCAGAGGAGACAGGCAAACAAAGAAAAAAAGGACCCAACCGGAGCAGAAGCAGCCGCACGGAGAGACGCACACGGAGGAATCCCATTTTCCCTTCAGGGAGTATTGATTTCATCCCGCCCGTGCCGACCCAAAAGGTGCCGACGACCAGCGTCGAGGGCCGCCGTCGAGTGCAAGAGATAGAGCGAAAGAGACGCGACTGACAGAAGGTCGAAAATCCCTTACTAATGGGAAATAAATAAATTGTACTACAACTTATTTCGGTCCGTCCCGTCCGTCCGGCGGTGTGAGGGGTGTGGTGAGGGGCGGTTATGTTGCCCTCCGGCTGTGCCATCCTCGGCAACAACGCATCGCGGCGGCCGGTGTCCTTTTGGCCCCCTTTGTATTTTCGCTCCTATCGGCGAGCCGGTCGGTCGGGAGGAGGATATTAATTCTAGGTAAATAATTAAACCAACGCATACGCCACCATTTGCCTACGGTGTGTTAGCGTTTTCCTGGAAAATGTCCAGCTTTCGAAGCGCCCACCAACGCGTTTGTCAGTTCATCCCGATGCGTCCTATGAGTTCCTTCCGGCAACGTTTGAGCAGTTCCGCTAGTCACCGTTAGAGGGCACTCGTGTATGGATCCGCGTTTTATGATTTTGTGCTCGCGTTTGCAAGCGCATTAAAAAAGGAAATAAAACAAAAACGAACGTCAATTACTACGTGAACTGTAACAAAGTAAGTGCACTACAGTAGTTCATTTAAATATGTAAAAAGTATGCTAGACAGCTAGAGGCAGATCAATCTTTTCCGGAGCCCCAAGCGAGGGCCTTTTTCCTGTCCCCTAAATTTTCTATACCAACGACCAAAGTTGAACTTCATTGTTTTATTATTAGCTTGTAAGCCATTGTAAAGTTTTTATGTTTATCAATAGCAATAAATTTTAAAAAATATTCTGTTATTTTTGCTGATTCAGGTAAACATGGGAAATATCAGAAGAATGATTTAAAATAATGCTTTAGTTTGGAATCGCTTTGATTTGTTTCCTAATTTACAATTGGACTTCGATCCGAATTAAATTTTCAATTATTTCTATACATTCATCATCAGTAGGATGTGATAGGTGATTCACATTTTCTTATCGACTATTTGCATGTGTTTTATATGCAACTTTTAAAAATCATCATATTTAGCTAGACAATCTATACATGTAAAAAAAATCTTGACTTTCCGAATCTAGCTTCTCTTTACGGCTTCCAAATCCTAAACAGAGCCGATAGAATAATTATGAAGGCATTCAAACTTTTGTTAATAGAGGATATTTTATTTAAAGTGCAAATAACTACCATTGTCATTTTATAAAATTAATTCATATATTAAATTATTAATAATTATTTTCAATGATTAAAACTTCAAACAGAAAAATTAGACCGAAACAACGCAAAATAAAACATATTTTATCAATGTTTTAAAGATGAACATTAAAAGTAATGGTAAATCAATATCAAAGTATACCAAAAGCTTTGTATCTAGCTAAACAAATATCTTTGATGTCACTCGCTATCCATATCCAAAAGCGAAAAATAGTTATGATGGTTTCTTAGGTTTTCAACTCGAGGGCCCCTAAAGCGTAAGCCCTCCCGCGACCTGTCAGTCCGCTCATAGGTAGATCAGTCTCTGTTGTCAGTACTGCATGATGGTCCCGTTTTCTTGTTCATTAAAATCCTATCCACTTTGGAAACCAATCCACATGAAACGAGTATATTAGAAACAAAACGTCTGCACGTAAATTTAGGTTAAGGATACATCCAAAAGATGAATATCGATGTGAATTGTCCCAATAAAACGATTTTCAAGGCTATTGCAAGATGTGCAAATAATGAGATCATCTTGTGGGATGGACTTCTTTACATTCGTATTGCTGTACATTTCTTGTTTTGCAATTTTCAATGCATTTCAACACATAGAGCTACTGTTTTTCAACCGGTCAAGGTTACTGGAGTGCACTGGAACATTCCTCTGTTTTTCTGCCGTTGGGTCTGTTTATTCACCTGATTCTATTTTTACGACATTTTGTCACTGGCAAGTAGGATTGATGGCATTTTTGAGATAATGATCTTACAAATCTTTTTCCAGAAAGCTGTGCATGATACTGTTTTATAAAATAATATACACAATTGTATACTGTTTTTCTTATACCTCAGTTAACAACCTTTCCATTACTGTCGGATATATCTGAATAGTAATATTGATTGATAATCAGTAGACAAGCACTGCTTACGCAATTGACCTATAGACGAACACTATCTTTACTGGTCCTCTACGACAATAAATGTCTTTATTGATACGGTAAGGTAAAATGGGGTAGGTGAATTTATAAAATAAATGTCCTTGCCTAGATGCCAGCGATTTCTTTTATAAATTCGCGAATGCTTGTTGAATCCACTTTCGCAAAAACGGATGGCTGTCCCAAACAATAATCGTTACCCCAAGATACGATTCCAGTCAGCTCTCCATTACATACGAGCGGTCCACCACTGTCGCCGTAGCAAGCAGATGTGTTGGGGAGGTCGGTGCAAATCATCCTGAACATGTAAAAGAGAGAAAGAGGGAGTACAATCGGTTAATCTTGATCGTTAAAATCAGAATAAGATTTACTTACCGCGATGTTATAGCTGTCTTTTTAATATAAATTTGTTGGCATTTGTACTGCGATATAACCTGCATCCATGCATGCTGGAGCACTCTAGGATAAGTTCCCTTCTTGGCATCAGTACTTCCCCATCCAACGACATAGCACCAGGATGGGTTATCGCGCGAATAGTTTATTGGCGTTTTCTGTAGGTTGATGGGGGCAACATTCGGGTAATTTTTGAACGTACCATCAATGGTCATAATGGCTGCATCGTAATCCGCTGTATCATTATCAGTGCTATACTTTGGATGTATAGTATAGTTACTGACGGAAAATGGGATACCACTGTAAATATATGAGCTTCCTCCAACTAGTATATACTGAAACAGACATAAACATTGTGTTGGTTATTGAGGGTCTGTCAGGATCCTTTTTCTATACTCACAGCTGAAGGCTCCAGTATCTGATCAGCCAAACAATGTCCTGCAGTCAAAGCATGTTTCTCAGTAATGATACTAGCAGCACAGATTAAACGTTCAATGCGGTACAAGCCCACAATAAACGGATAATGCTCATCAGACACTGAGGTTCCATTGACAACCCTTCCAGATGGCGCTCCTCTTGGGCCCGATTCGGTGTTGTTCTCCGCGAGAACACAACCGAAAAGTAATACGAAAGACACGATGCCAAACGATTGCTTCATCCTGATGCGAGCAATGCTTACTATGGGAGATGTTGGGTGCTAGGCATTTTTAAACCCCAAAACCACGAACTTTGCAGCTGCGTATGTGTTGACATAGGTGGGTTTACAGGATCCCCAGGTTATGCAAAACATGTTCAAGGACGTCAGATAACAAGAGCACTATCTGAGGCGTGAGATGGGATGTAGACTCACTAGAAAATTGACTTTTGCAAAAGTAAATAGACTTTAATATGTCCATTGAGTGAGTTTATCAATTAAATTTGTCAAAAGAGAAATCATAGTTGATTTATAAAAATATAGTTTTGCATTGAAAAGTTTAAACATCTAATATGAAATATATTTGTCTCGTCGTTGGCCCCTTTGAACCTTTGTTTTGGACTCCTTAGGCTAGGTTAAAAAGGTCTAGAATGTTCCTTACATACGCCAGCTCCGTGTTGTTGATTCACCTTGTTTTTAACCTCATTGGAGGGTTCAATGCCATGAAAAAGCAGATATGATTCGCCTGAGTTGTTGGCGTGTTGTTAAACTCAATATGTCGACCGTATCACACACGACCTTCGCAGTGTCGGCTGTGCAAATTAAATGACGAGCGGCAAAATTCTATCTCAAATGATTTAAAAACACACAGAATCTCTCCGAAAGTTAGTACATTTCCCCGCCACGATGAAGCAAGTGATCGTTCTCTTTTGCCTAGGATATCTGTTCGGCTGCGCTCTCGCGCAGAACAAACCATCTGGAAGAGTTGTTAGCGGAACTGCCGTGTCTGCTGACGTATATTCGTTTCTCCTACAGATGCACTATTTGGGCGAGTTTTTCTGTGGTGCTAGCATTATATCATACAAGCATGCCTTAACTGCCGCCCATTGTTTATTTCACACCCGGCCGCATCCTTTTTTTGTAAGTATGAGATCAAGCAAATGACTGTGAAATGCAATAACCCAGAGCACGTTTCTGTCACAGATGAAGCTGATCGGCGGAAGCTCTGAGCTGAACAGTGGTATCCAGTTTTCTGTAGAAGGATACGTTATTCATCCAGAATACGTAAGCGCGGAAGACCAAAGTCCGAATAATGATGCGGCTATTGTCACCATCAATGGTTCGTTCGGTGATTACCCGGTCTTTTCGGCCATATCTTTGCCAACGAAGGATCTAACCTACGCACCAGACAATGCGAGTTGGTGCTTTATGGCTGGCTGGGGAAAGACTAACGTGAACTCGCCGGGAGCTTCTAATACGCTCCAGCTCGTGTGGACTCAAGTTATATCGCAGTACGTTTGTCAAAAGAAATGGACTCGTGATGTAGCTATCACACCACAGTAAGTTTATTAACCGATGTGTTAACAAGTTTATGAGAAGGATACTCTTATAACTAATTTCACTTACAGAATGGTGTGTGTCAACCTTCCGAACACAGCCGCATGTAGAGGCGACAGTGGTGGCCCGCTCGTGTGTAACGCGGAGTTGGTTGGCATCAACTCATTCGGAGATCGGTACTGCACTGGATCGCCGCCATCGGTATTTGCAAAGGTATCATCAACAAGCATTCGCTCGTTCATCAAACAACACACTGGTCTTTGAATTAACTTATTCTGGTAAATAAACATAACAAACCCGAGCAACGGGTCAAACCAAACATAGAATAGATTCAAAAAATTCTTCATATGTTCCGTTCCTTCAATTCTACCTCGTACGCAATTTTCAGTTTGTATCCATTAGCTATACTTGTTTTAATCAATCTGTTAGACTGATTTTTCTGTGACCACTTCCGTCCGAAAAATTACGGTGGTTGGTAAACATATTTTTGATTACAAATGCCTTCTATTTCAAGAAACATCAAGTTGAGATTCTACTTGAAAGATCATTCAAAAGATTGTAACTACCTCGCAGACAATGAGGAGTCCAAGGATACCCTACGAAAGAATCACGCCGGGTTAAATTTATTGTATAATTCATTACATCAATTGTTTAATTGGTAATGAAAGATGCTAAATTTTATTATCTAACTAATTACATGTTTTAGTAATATTGAAGGTGGGTCTGCGACAGCCGAGCACCGGATAAAAATGGACCCATGAGCGCCAGGGCTCACCAGTTGCAGTTTCGACCATTTTAGTAACCATAGTACACCATATCGTTCGTTTTGTCGCGTCCAAAACAAAAGCCAAACAGATTTTCAATGACATTGAAAAGTTCAGTCGAACCTATTGCATATGCATTCCAATAAAAGCGCGTTATTGGACTCTTCTCCTATTTGTTCGCTTGATTTAGGTCATTGTCGACACAATCTTCACCTTCACTGAAAGGAATTTGTTCGCGAACGGCTCGCGGTCTCCTGTAATGCACCTGTGCAAACTTAATGGCATACGAGGTGAGAGCTAGTACAGTACTTGCGCCACGAAGAAGCCAGTGATCGTTCTCTTTTGCGTGAGATATGTGTTCGTCAGCGTTCTCGCACAGACCTGGAAGAACTGGAAGGGTTTCTGGAAGTTTCTATTAAGCTCTAAAAATTGATTGCACGGTTACATAATTTTGGCAAATTCTTCTGTGGTGTTAGCATTATCATGCTCAAGCATGTTAATTCCAGCTGTGGATCTTTGTATATCAGATAATGCAAGAGAGCTATTCAACAACTAACAGCATGGTTCTTCCTGTTTCAGTTGGAAGATACCTGGTTCGAGGGATATGAGAATATTGCTCCCGTAAGTCTACAAACAACTTGTGAATTTATTCGAGACGATATTTTCTTCTGATATTCTACTGTATATGTAGGTCAGGTATCGCAGTAGAACTGTTATAGGAATTGCACTCACGATGGAACTTCACGGCAAGTGTATCGTATGTTAATATTGATATAGAAAATAAACTGATGAACCACTCTCCAATCTTGTACAGGATCATGAGTACGAGTATCCTGAACACGGCTGTCTATAGAGGTGACAGTGGTGGACCGCTCGTGTGTGAAGGAGAGTTAACTGGCATCCATTTGTAAGGATATCGTGACTGAACTGGAATGCTTCCAACAGTTCGTGTTTGCAAAAGTGTCTTCTAATAGCATTAGCTCGTTCATGAAACAAGTTGCTGGAATTTTAGAGCAAACTTTAGGAAAACATCAAACGAAATAGTATCTACATATAGCCATATTAACAAAAAGATAACAAATCGGAAGAAATCAAGGTCTTTAAGTATCTCCAGCATTATATTAGTTCTCCTTTGCTCTACATCTGTTAATGGAATTATAGTTAATTCCTTAGGTTTATGGCCTGCTTTTGAAAATGTTGAAGGGGAAACCATCCTGCAATTTATGGATATTTTTCAACTTGTTTAAAATGCTTCCACTAAACTTTCTCTTTCATTAAAAGAGCCTACGAATGTACAGTTACGAACATAAGGGTCCCATTGGAATGCATGTTCCGTTCTTAGTTCTTGTTGTCTCACAAACCTTCGCCCATTATGCACCTTGCATCGGGAATGTCTTGGACCCAGTGGTCAGGTGGAGGTTCTGAACCGTTGTTGCTCGATCGACACGTGCCGGCGTAGGTGTAAGGAAATGGAATGGAACTAATCTACAATGCCTTACTTGGTAATTTAAATAATTCATATGTGGCCATGTAGAACTTAAACGTGTTTGTTTTTTTTTGTCAAATCTGTAACATACCGGTTCTCTACGTGTATGTGGGGGTAATTGAATGCAATGTTAATGTGTCTCCAAATAGATGTTCATTGCACCAAAATTTTATTTTTCATAATAAAATATGAAAAGTCCGTTGTGTGTAAAAATACCAAGTTAAAACCATAAAGCCCTATGTAAAAAAATTGAAGATTCCCATCGGTCTAACAAACATACATGCACCTTACGTCCAGTACAAGCTATCACCGGTACAACATCAATTCCCACCGTGGAACAACTCGTTCTCTGCCGCCTTTCTTATCGCCCATCCCCGACAGAACGCGCGTGTAACGTGCGTGCATGATAATCATCGAGCATAAATTCTTCACACCTCGTCGGCATACTGATACAGACGCGCTCCGAGCTGACCATTCGACATCGGGACGCCTTGGGCAGCTCCACGCTCCACAAACCAGCGAGCTGCGTGTTGTTGAATTTTGAGTGTTGAACTGTATCGAAGTCTCGAAAGTTTCTAAAAAGCCTCACACATCGCACCATCACACCATTTCACCGCGCTTGTGACTAATTATTCCACGCACAGATTCCACTGTCGTCAAAGGCATGATTTAGGGTCGCGCGGGGGACAAAATTTTGACGTCGGACAAAGTCAATAAACCATCGGAACCATGTTTTGGGCGGGAGTTTCGGGAGGCCATTAAAGTCTGTGTAATCTCCGGTCAATGTATTCGAAAAGAAATTATTTAAAACACACAGTACGTGCCCGCCTCCGGAGGTGTAAGTTTATAACCCTTTAAGCTGGTGGATGTGGCCCTTGCGGGGCTCATACTAATGTCGGTAGATGTTGTGTCTTTTGTGGAAGACGAAAGTGTTCTGCTATTTTGTTTACAGTTATGTTATCTTGAAGATTATGTTGTTTATTGCAAACAAATGGTATCCTTCGATCAGTTCCTGCTCCGTCTCATTTTTGTCCTGCTGGGGATCCTACAATTTATAGTTTCAAGTTTGCCGGGGGTTTCTTCATCGTCCCATGGCTACACTAAACACTATTTCGTCTTGTAATGGAGATTACTGCTGCTTTGAAATGATTCGCAACTAATTGCAAATTTATGACATGGTAGCGCTAATTTATGATCTCCACGCAGTTCCTTTGCCGACCTCCGGGTGACCCTATATAGTTGTTTTCTATTTTTTTTTATTGAGTTCTTCGCTTTTCCCCTCTCCGCAGCAAGAAACTGCAGCCATGTTGGCCACGCTGCATCACGCTGCGCGGTTTATGAGCCGCAAAACCCTGCATCCCGCGAACGGTTTTGCAACGGTGGTGTAGTCGGCGCAGGACCTGCCCCATCGCAAACGCCAAAGGGTGTCCTTTTGTCGATGACGCCGGCCTGTCTTGCGGTTCGATTAATGTCACTCGGAAGCGGATGTGGATGGATGTGGATAATCTAATCTCACAGCGCTGTTGGTGGATTCGCCCGAGCCGAGGACACACCGCTGGTGGCACTGCGCTGTGTGGTGTGTGATTTATGATGGATTTACAACATTAATGCGGCCACCATGCGGCGTAGTGGTTCATCATTTAACGTTTGCTCGATGTGTTCAAAAAGGGATGTGCATTATTACAGGGATATTTTTGAGCGTTATTTCATGTTAATGCTCATGTTGAACATGTCTCAAAATGAAACTGTTGAACAATTATCATTCACTGTTATGATTTTGTTGGATTATTTATTGTTTTTGGACTTATTTGGAGTTTCGTTTTGGTTTTTTGTGTTTGTCATATTCTACTTCGCTCTAAAAAACTTGTGCGTTACTCATTAGTTATTTGATTTTGAATAATTTTTTATTTTAAAATATATGTATTCTTTTTTATGTCCCAGTTCAAAGTTAATTTGTAATTTCTCGAATCATTCGAATCAAAGTTGTACATTTTGCTTCGAGCTTGACTTTTTTTCTGTTGAAACTTATTTAGTTACAACTGTTGGCCTTTATCGTTAAAGGATTGATATTCGAATATTCAGACATTCGGTGGCGTCATCAATTGATGTATGGAAAATTATGTAAATCTGTGCTAAACATTCCTTTGCTATTGTTGTTTGAGTTGACTTTTGATACACACAATGAGATCCCTAACTACAATCGATGCTCGTGTATTATGTAAAAGTCGCTTTGGTTTGCATGTCGTCGCGGCGTACGGTTTGCTATAAGACTGTCCGTTGCGAGTCGATTTCGCTTTTATTTTCCTCCAATTATCCATGATATGCCACCCCGGGGTTCCCGGGTGGTTCGTGTTCGCCCGGACGGGCTGACGAACCTGTCAGAAAAGATCAACTCACAGAACGCACAGGAACTAATGCGAGCAAAAACCCCGACAGCCACACCTCGGTGCAGTTCGGGCCCTCGTTTTGCGCAAAACTCTTTCACAGCTCGTAAAGGGTGACAACATAATTATATTTATTACTGCTAGTCGTACTAAAAATTTATAACGAATAATCCACGCTCGAGTGAGCGCCCACCGGCGTGCCGAACGTCCCCCGTGCCCCTCCCGCCCGGGGATGGCACTCGGACGAGAAATTTTTCGACAAATGACAACTAACACGACCGACGTGACGTTTGCCCGTTCGCCCTTTTTTTGGATGTGCAGTGACGCGTCGACGTGCCTTCTTGCACGCCAGTAGTGGTCGGTTTCTTGTGTCGCCTTTTTTTTTGTTCGGTTTCAGTTTTTCCTCTTTTTTCTAGTAAAGCCAAAGAGTTGGACCTGTGGAAATGTTTGTGAGAAGGTTATTTTTGCATCACGCAAACCCGATACGTGCGGTTGCTATTATTGCCCTGGCGAAGGGAAACAGTTTCACTCACCGATGCGTTACACCCTTTTCCGTGGAGGTGGGTTGGCCTGTGCAGCAGGGAAAATGATCCTAACTGTCACTAGGGTAGGATGTATGCACGCAACTACATTCGCATTCTAGGGCAAGTTGTAGCGTGACCACGGAGTCAGAATAATATTTAAAAACTGATTTCAACCGAACACAATAAAGACTGCACAGCATTGTTACAAAACGTTATATACATAAGATGTAAGTTAAATTTGTACAAAAATTAAAGTACAGTTTAAACTTGCATTCCAACAAAAGAGAAGCGGGCAGGTGTATAACAGTTTTAAACCAAAAATTTAAGCATTCCCCAACCCAGCGAAGCGTTGGCGGTAAAATTGTAAATTTACGATGCGAACATATTCCGTTACCATTTCAGCCGCGCGGGCTGTAAAAATTGCAGCTACAAAATGGTTCGAAGCTGCCACAGCTTCCGCCCGGAAAATGTACAGGAAGCGGCCAAACTGTGCCGCTTTTTACCATGCGAGTCGCAGCAGGAGCAGCAGTAAGAATTGAACGCAAGGAAATGAATTATGAGACACATTGTGCAAGGGAATTTTCGGTTTTACGGTAGGAAAAACAGTAATCTGCTCTAAACCCGGAACTATTATCGCACTCGAACGGTGTTCCAATATGTGCACGGAAGTTAGGTTAGTGAGGCGTTTTGGGGACATGGTTTTTTTAAAAAGGGACCGTTATTTTAATGTGCCGCAAAGCTGTGCTATAAATCAAGAAAAAGTGTAGCATTTTTTTAAACTATTTTAATGGACTACAAATTAATGATTTTCATGGTTGGAATTGGAATTAGAAAAATTAGAAGTAAAAATGTTTGGGGATAAAAATCAGCTATCAAGAAGTGTCAATATATTATCTCATAGAATTACGCCTAGTATTGTTTACAGTTATTTTTTCATTGATCAGGTAGTATTACAACTGTATTGAGAATTATTTATCAATTGGTTGATTAATACGGTCTATTTGCTAGTCGGCAACCATGATACTTAATCATACACCATCATTTTTCTAGATAAGTATCGTCTAGACTAGGACAAAATCAAATTTTTCGCAGTGTTTCTATGCATTCGAGTTAGATTTCGCCCGAAATCATTCATCTACAAGGTTACAGTAGGGGATTGAAAAACCGATTGAAATCAAACAAAGCACAGAGCTGGTGTTGAAAAAAAGGTTGGGAGGAAAATCGAAACATTATATCATCGATTGGTTGTTTGTTAGATCCTATTTCTATGGCATAATAAGGTGGTGTCAGTGCGAAGTAACGCTTAGGTCCGCGTACAAGAATACTGTTGAATTATAGACCCATTCTAAAGCACCAAACATTCCACCGTAATCCTTTGGGGGTCGCGTCAAGAAGTGAGCTTGAGCGGTTCGAGAGGGAGATGGACTAAAATATGGTCGGTGGCCATCCGATGGTGGCCCGGAAAAACTCGGATAGAGTTTTCAAGAACTATCAAAATACGGTGCAAATGTTGAGGCGGCAGAGCTGAGGAAAGTCAGAGCGGCTATGAAAAGTGGAGCAGTAAAATATGGAAATTACAAACGTGCTCAAACTGTCCGGAATACCATTTACGAGTCCTAGGGTCGTATATTTAAGCCTCCCTTTCCTCCTCCCTGGCACACTTGTATCTGTCTGTATCTGCTATCTGTCTCAGTGGTTAGCCTGTAGTCATTAAAACTCGATTCAAATAAAGCACTAAACTGAAGGCGGAGCGGTAGGAGTATATAAAACATTTTTTAAACTTCAACTTGTTTGCCCTCCGGTTAACAAGGGGTGAGAGAAGGGGAAGGGCGCTTGGTATAAGGTGAAAGGAGGTCGCATGGCGTAATTTGAACGATTTGCGCACACCACGGAATCGCGAGTCACGGCAAATCGGAAGCAACCGGAGAGGACACAAAGTTTGTGACAATTTTTCGTCCCTTGCATGCTGAAAACTTTATCGGTTTTTCCACCGACGAACGCTCGACCGAAGCTTCCCTTACAGGGACGGGGGTAGGGGAAACGGAAAAAACGGTTTGCAAACTGCTCGCCCACTCCAACCGAACGTCGCACCAGCCCGACCGACCGTGGCCAGTCAGCCAGGCTGACAATCGAATTTTTAAAACACCAAAAAGGAAGAGTTTCGCTAAGGCTAGACCAAGAGCCCGGGGTTGGTCGCCCATCCGGTGCGGTTTCGTGTCGATTCGCCTGCCAGCGAGATTGGTGGGGTTTATGGTGCCGATATGAATCTACAATTTGGCGATATGTCACCGAAACGACGAAGCCATAAAATGGGCAACCGAAACGCGCTGCAATAAATGGTTATTTCCCGAGCTGTTTCATTTACCTTTTTTTTCTCCTCGGAACCATTTTGAGCGCTTTCCTTGGCTTAGATTAGATCGTATGGTTTTTGTATGCAACACAAAAGGAAAAGGAATGGGAAATTTCTTACAATTTCAACACGACTGTAAGGATATTTTATTCTCGAGATACAAGCAACTATGTAAATTTGATGTAATTGATTAAAGCTTTTAGAGTCCGGTTTGGATTCGAATTACTTCCAATATCAACGACCATCTTTTTACAAATATTAGGGTATTATTGGAAAACTTCTTCTACATAAGAACAATGAAAAATCGAGCAAAGCTGGAAAGGATTCTTCTTCAAACACAATTAGGAGTGAAACTTGCAAATGATGGTTGTTTACTTCAGTGTCAAAACATTTTCAAACTCTTATCTTATGTTCTAATAACATAGAAATTTACCAATATGTAAAATATAACAAATAAAATTCATATACCAGGTGAATGATCTCAAGTATGCCTTCTTTTGGAATAACACTGTGTAATTTCAGAATTTTTGTTATTTGTGACAAATTTTTCAATACGTTGTTACAGTAAATTTGACTGCTCGAAAAGTGTAAATCGTTTAGTATTCCATTAAGTTTGGAATACTGTGCTTATCGTGTTCTTATGAAGTCGTAAATGATGAAATGTTCTCATTTTCGAAATGAAAGTAATCTATACAAGGTTCAAACTCGTTATGCGTTGCATTGTAATTATTGCTGTCACTTTTCTTTGCATTTTTCTCGAGAAACGTCCAACAAAAAGTTAGAATTAATGCTTTGAAATCATTGAGATAAATTAAAAAAATTCTAAAAGGTTAGTTAATATAATGAGCTGTGTGAAAGCTCAAGAAAGAATGAAGATAAAGTAAAACAGTGAAGTGAAAAAACGCCAAAAAGCCGAACAAAAACATTTTTCACAATACAAAAGGTGCGATTGGATTATTTGCGTGGAATGCAAATTATGTTCGATCAGCGAACGCAACTTCACCGCTCGCGAATTAAAGCACCGAATCGAGTGGGATCCTCATCTCGAGGATAATCTCTGCCCGGGTGCGAAATTGGTACTGCTTTGCTCAAGTTGCATAGGTCGGCCGTTTAAATTGCAAGCCCACCACCGAACACCGGTAGCCGCTCGGTTAGTGGCCGTGAAAAGCCACGCATTCAACAGCCGAATATGCAACGCTCGACATTCAACCGACTCTCGCAGTCGACGCGTCCCCAGCGCGTTAGAAATCCAAAGATGTTTGAATAATTTTAACACGCTCGTAAATTCCGCCGCCACCGTCGCGAGGTTGACAAAACGGAAATGTACAATCGATTGCAGACCAATTTTCGAACGCCGTCCGACCGTCCGACATTCCGCCGACCCGATCCGGCCGACAGCTCTTGGTCGACGGTGGATTTGGGATTGCTTGCGTCCTTTCCGTCGCCGCGCGGAAGGCTATCAGAACAGATTAACTCGAGAATCTGTTACATCCCAATTTTATTCAATTGCCTCCTCAGTTTGCCGGCTGCCGCCGTTGACAGGACAAGCGGGATAAATGTTTGCTTATTTCACACGGCCCGTCGGAGGAGCCGCCGCATAGCACCTTGGACAATGGTTTGGGAAATCGGGAGGAAAAAAGGAAAGAAAATGAAAGTTCGAACGCCGTGGATGGGAGTTCAGAATTCGCCTTTCTTAAGGGGGTAGTGTGTCATGTTTTTTGAGAGCAACGTATTTTAAGAAACTATTTAGTACTAGTAAAGTTACAATAACGACATATTTAAAATGTTTGATATTTCATCAATTTCCCCGTAATGTACAAATCTTAGGGTAACTACATATGTTGGATACACCTTGACATTTGTTTACATGCTTGTTTTGTTTGGGTTAGTAAAACTGAGTTTAAATTTTAAAATTTAGATGATTTGTTCAGCAAATAGTGATCAAACAAACCTTCAACAACATCTGAAGTACTTAAACTTAAAGTGTGAGAAGTTACAGTATTGGTCGAGTTTTTAGTGTACACAGAACTCCATATATAAAAAAGCTAAAATATGTAGTAGAAGAATGAAATTTTAATGATGCATAGAAACAATATTTTTAAGATATTTCAGATATTCCTTTTTGGTTTTAATGTTTTGTTTTACAGTTTAACTTGAGTATATAATGTTGCTTTTTGAAAAAACTCGTTCTATCATCAATTTTTATAACTTCCCAAAACCACTAGACGTATTGACATTTTAACGTGCTCATCAAATTTAATTTTAAATTTAATTTTAAATATAGTTTAGAATTTTAGTTAGCTACGAAATTTAGTTTTAAATTTGCGAATCGATATTAGAAGATATTTAAAGCCTTATGTTCCTCGTGGTAATTTGAAGGTTGGGGGGGGGGGGGGGGGGGGGAAGGGGGGAGGTGGTTGAAGAATAACATTTACGAGCTTACAGTCATATAAAAATCATAAAAATAGTAGAACTGAAGAAATACAATATTGGATCATATGCAACTAAACTTAACCTAAAAAAACCAAAATGATAAGTATTATTTATTCTGTAAAAAAATTTTTTCATTTGAGAATACCATTTATAACAAGAAGTTCAAAGAAGAATTATTTTTGGAATATCCCCTTTAGGATTATTTTAGTTTTAATTGTGTCGTGGAAAGCATGGAAGCATCCCTTAATTTAAATGGTGATAGTTTTTCAAACCGACAACTTGCCGATGCCACGAAAATATGCCTCGGTTTTGTTTAACCTCATCTTCCCTGACGATGGGAGCTCGCAATTATACATCTTTGTCACCCCAAAGCTGTCACTCTTGCCCAAGAGAAGTAAAATAAATAGTTGCGAAGAAGATCCTACCCGGTGGACACACAGAACAAGAACGGATGCTCGAGTGAAACAAAACCCGGAACAATCATACCCGGTCGAAACCGTATCGGAATGCGTCCGGGGGGGGGACTTTCGCGTCGCGAGATCGCCGGAAGGTGTCCGATGAGGACATTATTCCGTTGTTGAGTGACAAAATGAGATTTATTACCGCATGCGTTCCCCTGCCCGCCACGATCGTGCGATTGATCGTGTGTTTCGCGGGTGGGAGGGGGTGGAAAGGCAGCGGGGGAAACATGTCACTGGCGTTCGTGGGGCGCGTCAATCCGTGCGACACGTTTATCGTGGCGGCCGTATCGCAATATCCTTATCGTGCCCGGGGTCTGAGATCGAGTCGGTTTTCGTCTTTCGATACCGCGAGAAGGTGTGAAGCAAGATGTGATAAAGGTGAAACAGAACCAAAATCATCCCGCCAATGATATCAATAATGCAGCAACGGCGTCGAAGAAACGGGCTCGAGTCTGGGACACCGAACAGTGAAACAAAACAGATCCTTGCCGTCGACGGTCGACATTTCCATTGAATATGTGCACAACGGGCACTGTTTCTTTTTCCTCATTCCCACCGCAAGATCCGGGGGTTTCTTGTACCGGGCGATCTCTTCGATTCAATGTAAATTATTGCCATCGGTTTTGACACGTCACGAGCGACCGACAGCTGAATCCAGCGTCCTGAAGGTGTTTGTCTCGGGCTGGTTAAAAGGGCAATTATTTTATTATACCCGAAGGTTCGCTACACGCCCGAGTTGAGCTGTCAGTTGTGATAAAGGATGACGGAATGTTTGTCGCCGCGTCCCCCCGATAGGCCATCTTATCGGGTGGCAATCTTTGGACGACACTACGCCGATGTTTGTCTCCCAAAAAGTGTTTCAAGGGAATGTTTTAAGATACAAAAAGCTTGATACTATTTTTAAAAACGAGAAACCAGTCTTGAAAAGTGATCAAAAATTAACTCTTTTTTCCAAGACTCTTGCATGGTTGGGAGCGCTATCGTAAACCGTTCATAATGTGATGCATCCATCGCACTGCAGCCGGAAGCGGAAATAATAAACCAATTGTCACATCGTCACGTTGCGAGCATGAAATTTATTCCACCGTTCTCTAAGGTGGGACAGAACGAACAACGGATAAGCGGACAATCGTCAAAAATATGATGCCAAGTGTAGGCTCGCACGCAGTTGAACGCGCCACTTGCTGCATGATCGCATTTGGGTTCATGTTCCCTTTTTATTTCCTGGTTTTAGAGCATTCCGTGTGTGTAACCTTCCGTCCGACACCAGGTGACCTCCGGTGAATGTTGTGATGCTTTGAGAAATCATGCTCACCTTTAGGTGATCGTCTTTCGAACTTTCGTCTTCTTACTCTCAAATTAAGTCTACCTTCGTCAACCGTTTTCTTCGTATGGAAATTCGTGTATTTAAAACGCGGAAGGAATAGTGAAATACAAATAATAACAGCCAGGCGCGAGGCGCGTAACAACTGGCGTCTCCCTTTGGAACAATCCAAATAAACGGCGAATGGTTTTATGACAGGATGGCGCTCACGGAAATTATTGAAAATTAATTCCTGCTAATTTGAATTTATTACCCAATTTATTGGAGTCCGGGATGCAATAGAAATGCACTTGAATCAAGCAGGGGCTGTCCGGGATGGTGTAATTTATTATGCGTCTTTCGCTCGAAGGAGGTTATTATTTTACAACCGAAATGTAGTAAGGAAAAAAACTTTTTCTAAACAATTAATAATATCTGTAAAAATGTTATTGTTTATTTCAAAAAGCTCATAGATGAATACTTTCTACTTTGATAAACAATTATCTACTTTGACTTGATTGCATATAGAAAATATGTCCTTCATGAAATTTCTCGATAAGAGAAAAGAGAAACAATCCATTTATCATTAATTTTACCAAGCCTACATCAAAACTATAAAACCTTTCCAAAACGCATCTACAAAATTTGTAGCAATTTTAGGGTTTGCATTTCTTCACGGTACCTAATAAGTTTTAATTGGAATGGACAATGTTGTACTTAAAAAGGTCGTAAATATAAGTAAGTAATACGAAGAAACTTCGTTCCATAAAACTTTCTTCCGTAATTTCATCTGACAACAAAACAATAATTAAAAAAATTACCATTTTTCTAAACTTCTTTCTCTAGTTCAATATTATATTTTACATCGACAAAATGCAAAATATTTCGGATGTAGAGTTTTTAGAAGGAAAATCATTAAAATTCATTTGTGATTCTTTGAAGACTATCGTAATGTTTTTTAAAGCTTTAACTAATAAGTAATGTAATCGAAATTACGAGAATAGCTATGACAAAGAAACCGAATGTCAATATTTCTGAGTGTTTGATTTGTTTTGTTCCTTCTTAATTGGTATTACATACAGTGTTATATTTATTGATTTTTACATTTATTAATACCATGTTGCACTACTTTTCACCCTCAAACCAACTGCTTTGGGGTTTCTGTTGTGCGTTTCATTCTGCTGCATTTTGTGAATAATTTCTGATCGTGCCATCTAATGATAGGTGGCCGGTGGGCTCTCCACGCTACAGTACGCACTATTTCTTAGCCCGAGCCTGGCTTGAGGTTGTGGCTTTTCATCCCCTCCTCTCCCCGCGCAAGCACTCCGGCCCGTTCCCCGGCCGGAGGAAAACTATTTGTTTTTCCCTTCTCAAGCGCACTTCCTCGTTGACGCCTGATTGCACACGGGTCATATAATCACTCCGAAACCTTCTTCCCGTCGGGCCACTCCCTACCCCCCCTCGGGTCACATGCGACAAATTATGCATAGTTTTTACTTTTTCCGAGCGCTCCGGTCATCATTTTCGCCCCATCGTCGCCCTCCTCCACCTCCTCTGGTGAGTTCGTGTCAATCCCGGACGGTGCACTTTGACGATCAAACCCATTAAAAATGCACCATTCAATGCGCACGCACACACACTCATACAGTGAGGTGTGGTTGGCCGTGGTCACAGGGGAAAGGTGAGGGTGAGGGTGCCACATTTATGGTTATTTTATGAAATGCTGGCATATGCTGCCAGGCCGTGTTCGGGAGGAAGGCCGTCGGAATATTCGATTAAAAACGGTCCCCTTTCCTTGTGTCCGCCGTCCGGTCGCGGGTTTGTCGGTGAGAAACGGGAAATGAATTTGTCCATCGACATGCTTCCCGATCGGGCCATTTCCAGGCCCCCCAGTTCCATCGGTGGTTTTAGCCATCGGGTGCATCGCTGCTTGTTGCTTGTTGACGTCACGAACCGAAAAGGTCTGTGGTGAACGGCAGCAGTTCGCCTGGACGCCACCGTCAGGCGCAAGTGACGGTCACGCACCATAAAACATTGGATAAATTATGCTTCTTTCTTTTTACGCCCGACCCGAGGGAGGAGGAAGCGTACGGGACCGGCGGAGGTTCGATGCAGTCGATCATTGCCACTCATCGTTTCTTTTCACTTTTCTGACAGCGTCGTCAATGGTTTCTTCGTGGGAATTATTAACGTTTGCCTACGAGGGATAGAACCGTGCAATTAATAGGAAACGGAGATTGTCTGTGACGGAGCCACCGTGGGGTGGAAAAAGCTTCACCTGATTCCTCACCGCCAATCAGCATAACGTTCGAGGGGACATGTGAGCAGAACAGAGATCAGGAAGTAGCCATTAAACACACCCTGATTTTCGTCTAATTCGGAACCCCCGACTCTTGGGCCAAACACTGGTGGAAAAGTGAACGCAGTGATCCATCGCAGCCCCAACCCCCGGGAAACTTAAAACACTTTCGGGAGTTTGTTTAACAAATGATTCATTTACCGAAAAGCCAAAACGTCCCTCGACGCCGTCGTTGTTAAGGGAAATGGAACGCTCCAGAGAGCATGTAAAATATGACGTATTTATTGCAACTACGACATCAAATAAAAACAAAACTACCTTCCACCACTGACTGACGGGTGAGGTGCTCAATTTGCATGCTGTCGATTATAGGCCATTGCTGGATGTTCTGTTTCCACTGCCTCGGGGGTGGGTGGGGTTCGCGGCTATAAAAGTTGTTTTAATCTTGAAAAGACCCAGGCCGTGTGTTCCATTACGGAAAAAACAATGACTTTTTGGGCAATTTGTAAGTAGAAACGTTAGGTTTATTGGAGAAAGGGGACTGTTCCGTGCTCTTGAGTTCTTAATTCAATTGTACTGCAATTGATATCAAATGTTTATGTCTCGGCGTTGGAAAACGGTGAACGGAATAAGGCTCGAGGTGGATGCCACCTTTGCTGAGTCAATGAATTGAAAATGGCGTGTGTGCAGGACATATGCTTTAAATTATGGAGTTACTTTTATTTGACGTGACATATGTAACTGTCGTAGAGTGGTGAGTGCATGTTATTAAACATGCTCTCTTGATATTGTACTTCATGACAATAATTCATTGTCTTAAACTACATTTTAATTTGAAACAGCACTATGTATGGCATAAAAGTTTAATTCCTTAGTAATTACTAACAAATTGAAATATTATTAAAAATTAAATTCTAAAAAGTTTTTTTTTTTTTGCTAAAGTTGATCCTCTACATTCCATAAGTTTCAGTGGGATAAGAAAAGTCAGTGCACAAAATATGGTTAATCAATCATAGTAAGATTTGAGCAACATTAAAATGCAGTCGAAAAAACTTTTGTTATTTCTACAATTGGATGGAAGGAAATGTGCTTCATTTTATACGATTGTTCTTATTTTTCAATAATGTTTTTACGTGAGGCTTATATTTTTATTACATTTTCTTCTTTTATTCATTCATACACTTACATACACATACTTTTATACATTTTCTTCTTTTATTATATTTTTATTTTATTCTTTTTTATATATTTTTATTATATATTTTTATTTATTCATTACATTTTCTTCTTTTATCCATTCATAGAGCTGCAAGAGTTTATTTTGAATATAGTCATAAAGCAATTGTTACACATTTTGAAACTTTTCCTTTAAAATTATATTCTTAATAGGTGGGAATTATTTAGTCTTATAATTTGTCTTCTTTCTTTTTATGGCGTTAAAAGAAATACAACCCATTGTGAGTCAACAGCGCGATTCAAAGATCATTACTACATTCCTTTTAAGTGTCACAGTAAAAACTTAATGGCCAGCTAAACGGTGCATTTAAATTCGAAGCTTAGTTTGCCACACTATTTTGCCGCAAAGATAACGACATAAATTAACTGCCACCGATAGCTGAAACCGTCAACCGAGAGCGGACCATGACTTTTTATTATCATTCGTACACAGTTGTACGGCCTGCGGCTGCTGAGTGAAAGCGAATCGGTGATTGGTAAACATTAAAAATTATCTATTGATCTATGCGTCTCTCTGGTCGGAGCAAAACCAGTTCAAGCATAAACAAGGATGTTAATTTGTTTATAGGATTTAACGGTTGGGTGTGTGAAGAATGCGAGCTCCCTTGGGGCGAGTGTTTAGAATGCAGTGTACCGCGCGGAACGCGGTTGCGATTGTAATCGAATACTTCGATGGAAGGAATAATAAAATTAAACAAAACAGAAAATCAAACGTCTACTCCCACGATGATGGCGTGAAGATTTTCGGTCGAAACGATTTTTGGTCAACTGTGGAGCAAGGTTGGAACGAAGGGAAACCGATCATTTTTCGGTTAGCGATCGTTTATCAGGTGGATGGGCTATAAAGACTCCCCAAAACGCCTCCGATGTGGAGATTAAATATCCTACATAAAACGCCAATGGGGTGTCGGGGCTGTGGAGTGCGTGAAATATATATTCAAATGACATATGTTCATAAATATTTAGTACAGTTTGAGGTCCCGATAACTGTTTCGGGAGGTGTTGGTGGGGGTTTTATTTTATTGCGAAGACTTTTGCTAGTGGAACGTTGAGTGTCTATCTACGAGATTGATGGATTGATTATGTGTTTGTGGGATAATCATGATTACAAATAAAAATAAACTGTTTTGAATACTCGTAAAACCAACCCGCTTGAAGATTTTAATGAGCAGTAAAGCTTTTGTTCAACGCCTGGAGTATTCAGTAAACAGTGTCGATTAATATTTAAGATAAAACTGATGAAACTCAAACGTTTTGTCACCAAACGTGGAGTAGAGAACTTTCGGGAAAAATAGCTCAAAAAGTGTATCTCCGATTTTAACGAATGTTTAATGCAAAGCTTACAATATGGCGGAATTGGGGAAGATGGAGTATCTTTTTAAATTCAATTTAAATTCGGATCCCCAAAAACGCGATACGGTAGCGAAACTTCCAGATATATTAATTTAATTTTGACCGATTTGCATAATCATGAGGTCCATTCACAAGCATCGCATTTAACCGGAACTCTTGTGTCGAATGCTTCGAAGCGATTCCATCGTAAACCTATTTGACTAATCTGAAATATGAAACCGTGTGAAGAAGATCCTGCCTTCCGTTGTGTTTCAGTCAGTCAAATCGTATTTATCAATGAATGTTCCCCATAAACTAGCGCAGCATAATGCGATGAGCGTTTGTGTTGTTTGTTTGGCAGTATGCATAAAAACTTTCTTAGATAATTTACGCTTACAGATTTTTATTACGAGTCAAATCGATACTCAAAATTAGAAAAGGAGTAATGTGTTTGCTAAGAGTAAACCTGTGTGTAAGTGATCTATTGAAAAGTCTTAAAAAAATGTTGTGCCCACACAACAATTCTTATCTCAATAAGATAACATTGAAATGGTAAATAAAGTAATCATAAAATGCAAAACCTTCCTAACTTTTAGCATCCAACTATACTTACTTCTTCAATAGTTGAAAGTTTGATTGACTGAAGGGTAGAAAATGTCGAAGTTTAGTTACAAATGATACCGTAAGTAGGGTAAGAAACACAAAAATAAATAATAATAACACGATTAAAAGCCAAAATAAACCTTTCCTTCTTCCTGCAACCAATAAAAAAACCTGTGGGAGTTTTACCAATACAAGCTCTGGTTGAGATGTTCATAAAATGTGATAGTCAATTAGCCTACCGGATTGTAAATGTCATCCCGTTACAGCAGAGTCATCGTTTCCTTTCCACAATAATGTATTCGATGTGCCGGAGGCGAACGGAAAATGGCGATTGCCAGGACACTCGTGGGCGTCGAAGGATGAAAGTGTGACAACGCCGTTCGCCGAACCCGAGCCCCAGCGGAAGGTCCTTTCCAAAGCACCACCGGGACATCGGGAATGCTTTGCGCAACATCAACTCTCGCCCCCTCGCAACACCCGCAACCTGAATGCTTCGGCGCGAAAAAATGACAGCGAGTACGGGAAGGAAAAAAAAGGCAATCAGCAAAGCACGCCACAACCAGACGGCGAATGCGAGGTTCTTGTCAAAGTTTATGACAGAACCAATTAAAAGTATTCCGAACAATACAATTTTTTGTCATGTAAATATGATACGCGCGTTTCCTCGCTTTTCGCCGTCCAACGTGGTGGGAGTTTTCTCCCCCGCGAACATCCCCCCACCCGAAAAACGGTTACATTTTACTGCTGACACCATTTCGGGGGGACTGCTTGGGGTTGAAAGGTCGATTCCTTTTTTTTCCTTCCTTTCGTTTGTCGATGTTGTGTGATCGAGTTTAATCCCGGGGTTATTTTTTAGAGTTCGTTTGCGCTATCGCTCCATCCCCGTGTCAGATCGTTTTCTATCGCGTTGTTACGCTTGTCAGCGACGAACATGACAGCATACTGACGGTTTTGTATCTTCGTTGGTTTGTTTCTTTTTTTCATTTGTTTGCTTTGTTTTCAAATCGTTTCATTTGTGGTGCATTTGTCAGGCGTTGTTTGGCTGGGACGGAAAGTTTCTATGCGATCCACTTTATAAAACGTCACGCAAAATATGACGAACACAATACGATGGTGATGAATATTCAGCAGTCTAAGAGAAATGTCCTGATTTAAATGCTTACTTCATTTATTTTGGTTGATTATGTATTTTCAAACGAAGTTTTTAGTAACTGGATTGATCAATTATTGAAGTGCAATGATTACTTGTTAATTCCTGTGATATTAGTTTAATGATTCTTCTACAAGACTTTTTCTAAATACTCTCTGTTCGTAAAAGTTACTATTTAATTTGGGACATTAACATAAATATTTACTATATTTTGCCTTTATATTCGTCTTATTTTGAAGATTACTCCAAAATTAATCAAGATGAAGAAGTTAAATCAATATAGCCTATTTAATAACATTATTTTTATTTCTTTCCGAACGAAAAATTTCATTTTGACTAACAGTTTTCAATTATTTTTTTAAAATTTCTCCTTACTCCTTAAACTGATCTTTTTTCTTTTACACCAAAGTTGACCACCACTAGAATCTAAAATTGTGAAAGGTCCGTTGTGTTGTAAGCCCCATTCAGTTGTTATGTTCCACTCAGACACTGATCTCATTTGAAACAGGATAAAACTATTCGCTATCCTTTCTATAAGGACTCCCGAAAACGGTCTCACACTTCTCGTAAAACAAACGCTAGTAAATCGAGTGAACACTAGTAATGGTTTATGTAATTGTGTTGGGTGCTTTTTCTATGTGAGCCCTTCTGTTTAATCGTAGAGATCTGATAGACCACATAAAAACTCTCCGAGGAAGACGCTTGGCAGATAAAAATGCAACATTTTCTTGCCATCGTTGGATGTTTTAATGTGTGTGCGGTTGGTTTGCTGTTATCCCTTCATACCTATCATACCGAAATTTTGTCGCCAACATTTTCACTTTTAGTGCCGCAGCAAGTAATGAAACACACAGAGCGAGATTGTTGGTGCCAAAACATCGAGCCGGGTGGAGGTTTGTTTGCGTCGGGTTTGATGCTCGGCCGATATGAGTAATTAATTCGCTAAATTGTCGCCAGCAACTTTATTCCCAACCCTCTTGTTACCATTTCCCGAATGCGGCAGCAATAGTTTCCTGGGTGCGTAGGTTTTTCCCCCACACTAACCATGTGCGGTCATTGTGCGTTGGAATGGTTTTATTTTCGTGCGATTTTGCCTACGTTGGAAAGTGCAACCCAGGATGCGGTGGAAGGAAGGACAGTCGAGATGAAGGGACGGGGGGTGCAGATTGCATTATAGATGAAATGTGAGCATCAACATGTGAGTCCATTTCGCGACCGTTTGCCGACCGAAGGGGAGAGGTTTTGCGCCACGGAACCGGATGTGTGACGTTCCTTTTTATTCGCGACGTCGTTCGAAAGATTTCCGTCGATTGCCCTCGAAATTACG
Source organism: Anopheles ziemanni (assembly GCF_943734765.1). Taxonomy (NCBI): domain Eukaryota; kingdom Metazoa; phylum Arthropoda; class Insecta; order Diptera; family Culicidae; genus Anopheles; species Anopheles ziemanni. The sequence continues at coordinate 87,083,675 of NC_080706.1, forward strand.
ACCGATGGCGGTGGGGAGATGTTTATCATGGGCCGAGGTCGTTTCTCTCCAAATGGCCTGGAAGATGGCCGGTAGCCGATTAGAGCCCAGGTTTTATGACGCGGGAGAAGGTCCCACTTCGGTCCGCACAATTGTCGTCAGGTTTTAATGGTGCGTGGTGCTCCGGCTTCTTACGCAAACTAGCGAAGCACCAAACTGATCTACTGTGTGCCTCGAACGGATGGGTGGCTTAATGAGGTGAGGTTTTCCATGCCACAGGATACGAGCAGAAATTTGCCTTTTTATGAGTTATCGTGCAAAATACATGAACAATGGATCGCTCTGGATCGACAGACTAAACTATCGCATGTGACAAAAGTAGTTTCATTTTCTTAAAAGACAAACCAAGCTTATTCTATGGCCTGTCAAAACAATATGGTTCATTTCAAATTATTTTTAATTAATCACTTAGGCTTTCGATTCCGTTCAGAATTTTCAAATAAAGCAATATTTGTTCCCTACAGACATATGCAAAAAATTATGATGTCTCAAATTAGCCCCATAAGATTCTCTAAACTTTATTATAAACTTCATTCAAATTGATAATCCAGTTAGTTCTGCCCAAGTTAAAAAAAAAACAATTACACAAACAGGAACATGACAGAATTTAAATTACATTTCTGTTTAGCAGTATGACAAATTAGTTAAATTCCAATCCAGTAGTATAAGAAATATTCTTGGTGAAAACACTGAAAAATGTATGTATTATGTTGAAAACTCAAAAATTCAAAATGGTTAGTAATAGATCATGTTGACTGAATAACCATGAATTAAACGTCGTAAACATAAATAATATATCTGAAAGAAATGGAACAGACTAAATAATGTACACGATAAAAACTAGGCAGAGTAAAGTGAAAGTAAAACAGCGAAAGTAATGAAGATGGGCGTGAAAAATATTTTTAATACAATCAATGTTCAAATTCAAATGAGTGTAGATTTACAACTGTTTCAAATAAATTAGTTAGAAACAGTTATTTCAAAATAAAATACACTACAAGTTCTAACAATAGTAAAAAAAAAATTTTATAATCATATTTGGTTTTAAACTTCTTTTTGAAACGATTGAAGTTGTTCATGGTGAAGTGATTAAACGTTTAATTTCTGAAGTGGTAGCAAATAAAACAAAAAAAATAATATCCTTGCTGGTTCCGGGTATTCGATGGCGTTAAACCGATCGCATCAGCAGCACAAAACGGCACTTCGCAATCGGCTTAACACCCGGATGGTTTTCCAATAACTCCCGAAAGCTTATCCGTCGGGTCGGTAACGTGTTAGTGGCGCTTTTCACAATTTAAACACCATCCGAAGTGCCGAATGGTTTTTTTGTTGGGTTCGCTTCCGTGCTGGCTCATTTAAAATGTTGTATTTCAATCATACCGATCGATGGGGATGCGTTTGATGAAAAAAAAATGCATCATTCGTCCCGGACGCGGAATCGAGTGGTAAATTGCGTTAATACGCGACCCAGTCGAAATGTGGATAAATAATGGCGGCGAGATTGCAATTTACGCGGATAAAATTGCGTTCGCTTCTTTTGTTCGACCGGACATCTCTGAATGCTGATTAACGCATCTCCATTTTGGTCCGCCTGTTCGTTTTTTATGTTGCCTTTGTTTTGGAGGTTTTTTTTTTAAACATAACGAAACCTCTTCAGGCTTTCGATCTTCAAACGCGGTAGTCGTTGCTCTTTTTGTCACCCGTTTTGAATTCCCTATTTGTAGGGCGCACGTTTTGTACGATTTTTTTTATTCCCACCCGTGTCACGAGTCAGTTCACATTATCGGTTTGGGTTTGCTCTTTGTTTATTGGCATATCAATTAGTTTCGATTGTCGACTCGTTCGTTCCGTTTCCCTTTCCGAAGTCCCCGCGAGCGCGTTCTTGGCGAGTCATTTATTTATCGAGTTCTATGAGTCAAATTTATGCTACCGGCGGTGTTGAACGGCGTTTCATAAAAATAAAAGAGAAATAATGAGCGCACAGCAATCGGCCGGCCGGGGGAGAGTGCGGCATTTGCAGGAAGCGAAACTGAAATTGTAACACCATTTAGGAGTGTCTGCTCGATGGTAATAAAAGTTTTAAACTGCCGCCCAGCGATGGTTTTTTTTGTTCCCCGATCCAGAGCATTCAACCAGGCAGAGGAGAAGAAAATAAAGTATTGGGACAGGGGGAAAAAAAAGAAACAAACAAACAAATACGCACCCGCTGGTGGACGCCGATGGAATTTATGTTCCACTTCCTTCTATTGTTGACGATAATTTCGAACTGCAATAAATTATGTTGATTTGAATTTTTCCCCGTCACCAGTTCCGCCCAAGCTTTCCCAGAGCAACCACCACACCGCGGCAATGGAATCCAGGAGAGGTTCGAGGAATTTGCGTAGAACGGGAGGTTAAAATAATAACGAGTAAAAAAATAACCGCTCACTGAAAAATGGGCGTGAATCGGAGGATTTGTAAGCATTCACGAGAAGGAAAATGCACTTCCGCCAGTGGAAACAGGGGGCCGATGGCGTGGTGTAGTGAAAGTGTGATCGGATTCCGCGGTCGGATTGATGGTGGTGGATGCTTTCGAGAGGTTTGGCCTCCCGGGACGGAAGCAGTCGAGCGGAGCGAGTTCGAATGCGCGAAATCAGTCATCAGTGCCGTGACTTTGGTCAAGGTTGAGCAAACTGTCTGCACAAATTGTGCATGCCATTTGGACGCAAATACACGCATTGGAAGAAAAACTGGTCATCACTATTTAGTATCCGGGTTTAAGATGCTGAGAAAGATAGGAAGAATAGAAATAGATAGAGTTATTCCGTTTTGATTTGAATAATCAAATCACACTCAGTATAATTAAGTTTTCTGTTTTAAAACTTATTTAACAATGTATTGGTTTCGTTTTTTGCTTACGATTTGGGAATTGTCAATTTAGAAAAAACATATTTCCTCGGACATAAACATGTTTTTTTCGTATAATTAGGAAAGGTGTTACAGTAATATGTCTTGAAAAATAGTACAAAAGTTATGCAATTGCACTTTTTTTCTCACACAGATTTAAGTTGTTTGTTTGAGTTGTAACTTGTAAATTCATATTATCTACTTTGAAATGAAATATAACTTTAACATAGCTCAAAGATTGTAGTGGCTCTCAATGAGATTCTGATGAATTTTTCGTTAACGTGAAGATTTTATTGTATGTCAAATCAATTAATGATAACGCTGCTGGGTTGAAATGTATTTTTCATGACGTTTGTTCTAGATAACTAAACATCGATTGATCTCAAAATCTGTTTGATAAGCTGCTGTTAATGCATTGAAAATTGATTTATGTTTATCATCTTTTTTTCACGGATGTTTGAAATTAGTGAATTTTAAAAATCATTATGAAACAGTCAAATCCTCTTCTTGTGATTTTTAGTAAAATGTTCCGGGTATTAAACATATCTAACATCTCTTCTGTTTCTGTCAAGCTCTTTAGGATGGATTCCCGTATGCGTCATTAGCCCAATTTAGCTACCGTTTTTGGGCTATCTTCGCAAAACGAAACATCTACGAAACCAAACCGTGCCGTAAATATGTTAATCAGGTGTGAGAAAATTCTACGCTAATGCGCTCGGAAGCGATGGGTGACTAAGGGATGGTTTTTTCTCCTCTTAAAAAGTTCCCATGCGGTCGGCGCGACACTTTCTTCTCGATCGCCGCGTTTGCTTCGCACCCGAATATCGCACAGATCTTCCACACGATCGCAAGTCCAAAGTGTCGCGAGCAAGACGGCTCATGTCTAGCACGAAAACGTGTGAGTTCGCAAACGACGTTGGAATAACGGCGAAGGAATTAATAAGACCGGAGCCAAGGTGGCGGGCGGTATGGTTTGACACTGTCAATTCTCCCCCGAGGCGGCAGTCATACTAAATAGATCATGGTTGGGATTGATGCTCATTTCTTCAGCCCGATCTGCTCCGCTTTGGTGGCTTTGGTCTTTATCGTGCCGTCTTAGAACATCAATCGCGGCTGCGTCCGCGGCCCGTTTGCTCGCCCTTAGTGACAAATCACTACGAGAATATTAAGCAACGAAAGCAAAATTGGAATAAATTCTGGACAGAGGTTTTCGCTCGCAATCCTGCACGTTTTTGCTGCCGAGTGAGTGTGTGAATGAGATGTTCTTCAACGGAGAGATTTGGGAACACGCCGGAGATTTGCTTTGGTGTCAAAGGAACCAGGTTTAAGAACGATTGCTTGAATAAAGTGATTCTTGAAATAAATTGAAATTGGCCCTCAACATTTAAAAAAAACCGTCAAACATATGTTCAACATGGATGAGCATACACTAACAAATGTTAAGAGTAAAGTTTCTAATAATGATGTCAGCCTCCCGATTTGAACCATATGTTAAAAGAACTTAAATTGTTACATTTTAACCAGTGTTAAATATTTACTAGTTTTGGGTAAACATATAAAAGATAAAAAAGTTCCTTTCTAGATGTATGATTAGTTGTATCCTACATAAAACACAACAAAAGTTGCTTTCTTGGTGTATGATTAGTTGTATCCTACCTTTTTAGCATTGTTTCAAACGATTTCTTAGGTTAAAATAGCAATATTGACACACATTCTTTATTATCCAGGATCATATTGATTGCGACGTATGATTTATTCTGCATTGTTTTGTTTCTGATGTTTTTAAACCATGGATATTGTTGTATTCCGCTTACTTCGAGGTTATTTACAAGTGTTTTCTCAATGTTACAACTTTTTTTTATATAAATTTAAGTTAAATTAATAGTTAGGCTAGCTAGCTAGAAACAAGGTAGAATTCAAACATAAAACAAAAAAAAAGTTACGGTTTGTTATTAGAGAAATTGTGCCAAGATGTTTGAATCAGAATCAGAGACAAAATCAATGGGAATAACGATAAATTTTTTAAACTGCTTTAATGATACAGAGAACAATATGTATGAGGTGATAAATATCGATTACCGGTGATAGCAGTAATTATTATTGAAACTAAACGGTCAAATGATTTTATCGCATTTTTTATCAAGACTCAGTTGAAGTGTAGCAAATGAATAGATTGCGGTGGCTCAAAATAGACAAGCAAACCAAAAAACCCTCTGAAGCGCACTGAAAGTGGAAGAGAAAATTTACATTGATTGCACCCATAATCGTACCGAGAAAACGCCAGTGCGAAAATGCGACAGGTGCTCGTTGAAGTGCGATTGGTGCATAATTTTAATCGTTTAGCACCCGAAGGCGATCAATTCGAAACGATTTACCGGGGCAAACTGCATTTGGAAAGCGCGGCCGGACAACGAGTCGGGACGCTGTGTATGATGATCGCTATTAATGGCACGGGGGGTGGTATGGTGAGAATGTCAGAAAAAATGTCACACCACACCGTCGGGCGTTGATTATTATAGTATTCGCTGGTGCATGCGCATGAACTCATAATCGATTATTGACGGTAAATTTGTTCGAGCTTTGTGGAGTTTGAACGCGGTTCATGCAAACTCTTCCAACGATGCTCCGATTGAAGCGAGCTTTGGCGGCCCGAGGACTGGCACGGGCCCGGCACGGACAACGAGCAGGGCGTGTGTTTGACGCCAGCACGAAACGGTATTCATTGACCTGGTGTTAATGAGTTTCAATGAGTGGAAACTGCACCGGTTGGCCGGACGACCGAAAGCTTCCCATATCGAATTCCCCGTACGGCAATTTAAGCGACGCCCGGCTGGGGCAATCGTGGATTTTCCACGGAACATGGCGGCTGAGGCTGCCGATGCCGGGTGCGAAAATCCGGGTGGCAATATTAACGGTTAGCGATCGGGTTTGAGCCATCGCCATGAAAGAATTTGCTCATTAAGGGCACGCATTCGCGAATCAATTGTATCGAATTCTGCTTAATTACTCATTTGAAGGAAAATCAACACAAACACACACACACACACACACACGCTTCACCTGTATTCACCTGCTGGGGCAAGCAGCCACTAGTGGGGCTAAAAGGATCACTGTATGTATAGCCTATTTGCCAATAGTGTTGAACCGGCGTGAGCCATTATTTGAACATGAAAATTGATTTTGAACTTTAGTATTAAGCTCGGTTCAAAGGGTTGAACTTGGTTTATGTTTTGCAACACAACTAAATGGGGTCGAAGCTTTAACATGTTATACTATGTTAGTATCTATTGAATACAATTTTTAATGCGTTCAATTGTATGGTTTCATATAACGGTTTATGCAAAAATCGACATTATCATCCATTTACATCGATAGAACCGAGCAGAAATAAATACCAGGTCACCATACCCTTCATAATCCGTTTCATTTTTTATTCTTTTATTCTCTATGCTGATTGCATAAAACTCTAGTATATCCGTAAGGCTTCCTTTGCACGATTTATAGTACAAATGTTAGCCTTTGTTCAAAGTAAATTTCGAAACCGAATGGTAAATCTTCTTTCAATTTGCTTTTTTCACATTTGCGTTAAAAAGTCCAGTGTTGCAGTATTCAATTTCAGAAATAATTACTCAGCAAAGATTAAAAAGCGGCATTAACATGGTTTCGAATAGAAATGTGAAATAAATATGAACAAGAACTATTGAATCAATTATTTAATCCATCGCAAACAAATCAACAATGCTCACTAAATACATTTTTTGTAACAGTTGGCTCAAATATCGAAAAGGTTTGGAGAACGTTTTATTAAGATCGATTGTTTTGCAAATTCGTCAAAACATTTGTTTACTTTTTTATATTAAATTGACATCAGTTTTCAAATAAAAGTAGAAAAATATTTGTTTAAAATATGGAGATTACTTAACTTTGAGATTGTTTTATGGAAAGAAATAAAAGAGTACGAATTATAATTAGCTGTGATGTTACAGTCTACTTCAGCCGACAAATGTTTCTTTTAATTATGTTTTAGCTTATGTTACACTCGTTTCGTAAGCTGTTAATAATAGTTAGGGAACCTATAACCCGCATCAGGACACTTTTAATTTTCCTCAAGTCCTTAAAAGCCTTTAAGTATCCAAATACATCCCCTCAAAATTCCATCCACAACGGTAGAAACTTGCCTTCCGTTTCCTTCCATGGAGCGATGTTTCGTAATCGCCATAATCGAATGCCACCTCGAAGTGCGCGTTCGATCTATCGAGCGTCTTTATCGTTGACCATAAAGTTCCCCACCACTCCCACCCACCCGGGGCCCAGCAGTTCGTGGGGTCGGTGCAATTGTAAAGCCGCAAAGAACATAATTTATGATTCCGATCGTGGCCCCCGCGCCACCCTTCGCCTCACCTCGGCGGCGGCGCCTCCCATTCAACAGTCGGTCGGAGAAGATGGATCGATCGAACCTGGCGGCACTCGGTATGGAATTGACTGGAATTACCAATTAGTTAGTTGGCGAACGGTTGCCCAAGCTCTAACGTTGTTGTTTTATCACCCCTTCCCTTCCCCTCAGCCCCTCGATCGCAAAGATACTCGAGCAATAAATATTTTATTCGGCGGTTGTGATGAGTTGCGTCGTAGCTTCTTGCTTGTAGCAGCTAACTTATCTATCCGTCGGGCCACGGTTGGGGCCTCGGTTGAGATTGTGCCTACGCTACAGAACGCATGGACATCTCTCTTTCGAGCGTCAATCGGTCGGTCGGTGCTTTGGTCCCCAACGCTCGGAAGTGGAGTACATTTGTTTGGCAGTTATCCGGCAAAAAAGGACAATCCGCCCCGGGGTTGTCTCATTAAACAATGGAAAGGTTGCTTAATAAACGTTGAGTGCGGTGGCGTAAAGGGATCGCTCTTAGATACACGAGCCGAAAACGCAAACAGCCAAGAAGAGAATCACGACCCGGAGGGGGGGTTGGCGGTTTGGAAGAAAACGCGACCTCTTTTGCATTGACAATAGTCGTAATTTCATGAAACCACCGTCAGCCACCCTTTGGTTTATGTGTTTCAACACGCAAAAAAGGACATAGAGCCTGCCAGCGTAACCCTTTCCGAAACCACCTCGCATTCGGAAAAGCTTTGCTGTTGATAGCCATTTTATTTAATTTTTTTCTCCCGATCGTTTGGCCCTTTGAAGCCGACTCGAACTGGGTGGGATCGGGAGGGGGAGGTTTCTCCAAATTACATTAAACCCGGTTTCCGGTCGGTCGGGTCGGTTCGGTTGGCTTTCCGTGGGACTTTTTCTTTTGTCACCCCGCTTGTCAAAACCACTCCGGCGACAGTTTGTTGCCACAGTTATAATGAATAAACAACCATAAATCTATAATGGAAAATCAAATCCTCCCACCGTTTTTGGGGACGGACACCGAACCGACCGGGCTCGGGTTGGGCTAAACCCGCAGTTGGCGTTGTGTCTTGTGTCGCCTTTCTTTCGCGGCTCTAGCGGATAGTGAGCTCTGTTTCGTTAATAAGAATAGGAAAAATGGTAAATTGTTAACGCAAAGGCACCGATCTTCATTGCAAAGGGACGTCACCGTGGGACCGACAGGGGAAGGGTTGGATAACTTCTAAATGATCGGCTAGTACACTGACAAACAAAAGTAGAACATGAAATAATAATTTACTTATTATAAAGTTTTACTCAAAGCAGCACGAAACGATTATTTGATATGAGTTGATTTTTTTATATGACTGATTTGCAACTAATGAACATAAATTTATACATTTTTGTTGTGCTAAATAAAACAACAGAAAAGATAAAAAGATAAACATGAATTTTGGATTTACTCTAAGCATTAATTAAAGTACTAAAAGCCAAAGATAAAAACTCTCGTTATAGTAAAACCATTGTGAATTACTCACAATATTGGTTATCACTCTTACTAAAACTTTTATGAGGCAAAGAAATACATTTTTCGTCGCATTCCTTTTTGACAGTTGCTTAATGCGCAACTTACTAAAGTAATTATCTGATTTGCAACTGACGTTTGTAAATTTATGAATTTTTGTGTTGTTAAATCAAACAAATGAGAGTATAAAGAGATAAAAATGAATTTTAGATTAAATAATGCTTAAAAAAAGTGAAGAAAAAAACCTCTAAGTATAGCTCAGTAACTGCTCAGAATTTTTATTCCCTCTTTTATTAAAACTCTTGAAACTAACCAAAAAAATTAAATTGTGGTCACATTCCTCACATTTCGACATTATTTAATTTGTTCTAAACAAAAGCGAAAGGCATACTCTGATCAAGCTCTTTGAGCCATTCGAGCGACATTATTAAAAGTCAGACAAAACAGGATAACAGACAAAATAACCTCGCATTACTGGCCGTCCACACGGCATCGTAGCGTAGCGATTTTGACACTCCCTCGTAGTGTCAACTATTTTTTATGGCCGTGGCTAAGGCCTCTCGACCAACATTTACACTACGACGGAGTGTCAAAATCGCTACGCTACGATGCCGTGTGAACGCCGTCTTAAAGTAACTTTTAGTTACTTAATGATTTAAAAAACGTAAAAGTAAAGGAAATGTTTGATTGCCGAGTACTTTTTTTTATTTTCTACGTCGTACGTAACATGATTCTTGCTCGAAAGTGTTTAAAATCAAATTTTGTATAGAGTTTTGTTATTTTATTTTATAAAGCACCTAAACGGCCTTTCGGTTGTGCGATTATTTTTCAATTCATAGGAAAGTTTTCTCTTATTGGTAGCCTGACAATACTTTAATTTGCGCATGATGTGGGCAGACGTGTTTTTTCAAAACATCGATGAGAACTAGCAGATAGCAGAATGAACGGACGTACAATAGAAGATAAAACTACCTCCCAACCAACTCCGCGAGTCTGATGTGGCCGTGACACCCACACCTTGCGTATTTTGTTGGGGCCACGGGGTTGGAATCGTAGATCTCGCACCAACCCCGACGGGTGAGGGAAAACGTGGGCTCAAATTGACAAACTTCAACGCGAAGTGACACGGAGCGTCCATGTTCCGCGTGCGCGCCTGGGCGTTTCAGTGGGCGGTTGGGGCACAAGTATCGAACGCTTTATCGAACGACATCCGCCCAAGCCCGAGCGGGTGGAACGAAAAATTACCCCTTTTTCCACGGCCCTTCCGTTTGGTGGGTGGCTCTGTGTCCACACCCACATCGCGGGGAAAACAATTCAAACAATCCGCCCCCACCCAATGCCCGTACCCGATGCGGAAGTGGGAGGGTCGCGACGGGGCAAACTTTGGCACCGAGGCTTCGAAAAGGCTCACCAATGTTCCCGGTCGGTAGTTTTTCCCCGGGTCCGATATCGGCAAAAAGGGTTCACGATGGAAAAAGCGGAACACGGTCCTGAACTAATACACCACAATAACAAAACAAAACAAAACAAAAAACCCCGAAGCGGGTGAAAAAGTAGGCGAAAAATGCTCCACTCGTTGACAGCAGTCAAATGGCATGTGGAATAAATTTATATGACTTACTTTACTGCCTCTGATGGGAAAAGTTTTCCATCCTGCAAGGTAACGGTTTGGAACTAGCTTTTATTTCGCTCCGTGCTGCTGTCTTGTTGGCGGAAAGCAACGCGTGGAAATCCGGCGAAAATGTGGTTCGTGTCTAATTGTTTGATCCAATTAAACAGTCAAAGTTTGCTAGTCACTGTTTGTTTCCTTCGCTTTTTCTTTCCAAGCCGTTTTTCCAAGTTTTCAACCTGCGCCGGCTCGATAATAGAGCTCCGCGTGGCACGCGAGTTGGTGTAAATTTTTGGTTTGCCACTTTTCGTGACCCGACAAACGAAAAAAAAGGAAAAACTGGTGGAAAAGTTAACGGTAATGACACGAAATTTATGGTTGTTTTCGGGTTTCCCCCGTCTTCAGCTGAAGAGTGAGCTAATGGGTGATTAAATAAATAAGATTTGTGCACCGTCGTATTAGTTGATTGCTGGTGACACCGATTTCATACCCGGGGAGTGTTTAGAATGGCTTAACAGGAATGGACGGTTTTGGGAAATGGCCATATTTAATTATGATTTATGTTGGTTTTTACTCTTTTCTGGTTGATTTTACATCGTTAAACCGTCGCTAAACGTTACAAATCGTTCGAATGCTCTATGACTTTTTTGGCTAGAGTTCCGTTTCAGCTCCACATTCCAAAGGCGAACACGATCAGCTGCACGGCATATGCTGCTACAGATCTTCCGTTCGGTCGATCGCTAAGTGATCTCATCGAAGGTTAGGCTCCGTTCAGAACCTTTGAGAATTGCGTGCCCCATTTCCTCGGTTCCACCAGCTGGAGTCGATTTAGAACCCGAGTTTGTCCTTGTCCTTGATGCATTCGGCTTCGATCGCTGTCTGCCACACGAATGGCGCTCGATCCAGTTAGCCTTCGGATAAAGGGAGCGATAAACTAGTGGCGGAGAGGGGCCGGGAAAAAGGAAGGCGAAGATTTTCTCACATTTGACCTAGGAACGGAAGCACTTATCTTCGTCGGTGCATCTAGATTGGCCCGCGGTCGATTCTGTTGTTTGTCCTCGGATCGGTTCCGTTGCGGCGAGACTTCCGGAACGGCACCATATGCCTCCCGTACGAAAACCACCGGATGATGATAAATCGGGCCTAATTCCGTTAATGTTGCATCCATTCACGAGGAACCGATGGTGAAAAGGAGAGGAAAGACAAGCTCCAAGAACCGAACGGAGGGTGTAAAAAATAAACTCCACAACAAAACTCGTTTCGCTTCTCATTCGTGGGTCCCAAACCCGTCCGTCGTGCCGTTTGTCATCGTGGGATCGGCGAAGGTGCATCGATGCATCGATCTGCATCCCTCCGGTGCACCGGGTGCATCGATATGCGTGCGCGCCTTTTTATATGCAAATGTGACACACGCGGCTTCGGGTGCAGCAGGAAACGAATGTGTGATGCCTTTTTCTTTTTAAAAAAAAGAAGATATTACACGACATACGGTTGGCTGAGTGCGCCTACCTTCGGTTGCATTTTGTCATCAGGCAGTCATTTGGTGGCAGCAGCATTTCTAAACACGGGAAGGGTTTTTATTCGAAGCTGATTAATTTACATGTGATTTGCTTTTTATTTGTTTTACCTGCTTGATAACATCTCGAACATCAAAAATGAATTAGCTGTTTTCATCACAAATTCACAGAAGGAGAGCTTTGACACCGGTTTTCATACGTTTTGGAAGTATTTCTCAAACAAAGATATTGAATAACGTCATTGAAGTCTGTTTTAAGATTCAGTTTGACATTTTTACGTGGAGTTAAAATGCTAAAACTTATTGAAAATAAAACAAAACATGTAAGTTGAGCAAGTTTATTTTAAGTAGCAAGTAGTTTGCTATGCAGGTTTAGAGCAGCAGTTTGCTCATACCTGATTTAACAATTTTATAGTTCAAATGTATGCTCGGATCTGTATGCTACAACAAAATGAATATTCCTCGTAAGTTCAGCATATAAATTAGAAATTCAGTACGATTCAACATTTGAAAAAAAATTGAAAAATTAGTTTGTTGTGATGCTTTATTTACTATACTTAAAACTATTTTAAAAGATGTGATATCCTGTGTTTAAAAAAAATGTAATTTTCTTCTGGAATTTTTATATTTCTCCACTTGTATATTTTTTCTAGATTTAGAAGTCAATTTCATTACACGACAGCTAATTTTAGTTTCTTTAATTAACAATAAACTTCGGTAGTTCATCATACATTTCGATCGATTTGGTCTGTAAATGTTTCTTATCTATAAAATATAAAAAATAGCTATATTTTTGTGTTTGGATTTCTCGTGAGCTAAAGACACTTTTAAATTTAATTATACAACTGCTACAAACAAATGAAAAGCAAATCTGCTACGAATAATTTACGACATCTGATGTTTATAAGTATATTTTATCCGTAATTAACTTTGGTGTCGTAGATTCAATTTAATTTCTTTACCATTTATCTACCCACGCTCTTAACCACTTCGGGCGGGCGAAAAGGTTAACTTAACTTTGTGTTCCTGAAATCGTTCGTTGCGCATTATCGATATGTATGTATATCCTCCTGGTTCGCCATTTCTTGTGTGGTAGCATTCCGGGCGCATTTTTGCGACACCAAAGTCCCCCATCCCCTCGCCCCTCTAGTAGAGCCATTATGTTAAGAGGCGGTTGTGTGGCACGGAGAGAAAATAATAACTCACCCACAAATCGAATATGGCGACCGCTAACGAGCAACGCAAATGAGCCATCAGGCGGACGGGTAAGGTAGGGAGGTGGCGGTGCGGAGGTAAGTAATAGGCCAAAGCGATCATGATGTTTGCCCGATGTTGATGTGAATGTTGATGATCGTACGGTCGCCGCGTGCCTCCGGGCATGCGGTAATGGGTGAGGCGAAGCGGGTGGGGGGATAGATTTGCAGGAAATAGTTGACGACGTTTATCGTTTGGCTCCGATCTGCATACTGCTGTGTTGTGCGAGGTGGTGCCCTGTGCAAGGTGGCGTTGCTTGCTGCCATCGGTGGGTGAGTTTGGTTCACCTCCTTCTGATCGCGACCCGTCGTTTAAGGTCGGCGGGAAGGGTGAAGGCGTGGGGTCGCAAGGAACGCGAGTAGCCGTTCGTGTGTGATTTATTGTGCTGCACGTTTGTGCAATATACGCTGATTGCCACTTGTCAACACTGTTTGTCAAGCGAAAAAGGTGCGTCGTCGATGCGAGATGGTACGCCTGGCGAATAAGTTCTTTGAGAAACCCGTCAAGAAAGCCAGCCGAGTTCAACGAATACATTATTCAAACTGAAATTTATTATGAGTAGTGTCGGAAGCAATATTTCCCATTGTGTTAAGCGAGAATATGGCACGAGTAACTCATGCTTCGTGTTTGCAATCGATGTAAACATTTACCAACTTATTCGATACAAACCATGTTTATGTTATACAGCATTTCGAGTGTTTTTGTTCGGATGGTTTTTTTAGCCAAACCCCTTAGTAAAACCCAATTTCAAGTGCTTCATTTTTCTATTCGTAATAATTTTAGTTTTTATTTCTTAAAATAGTTTTGTGTTTTTTTTGTGTCTTGCGTTTGCCGTTTCTTTATATTTTACCGTTTGTCAATTATTGCTCTTTTACGACTTACAAAAATAGTCTAGTGGTTTTGTTTTTTGTTTTGTTTGTTTACTCCTTTACACCTTCATACATCCTTTCTCTCTTTTTTCCTTTCTTGTTTTGCTTACAACTTGATGTTCGTGGGTTGTTTTCATCGGCTTCATTGCTCCATTACTGTGTTTTGCTGTGTGTTCGTGTGTTTTGTTATTTTTTTGTTTGCCTTCCCTGGGCCGATTAGATAAGGTCCTAGCGCAAGTCAAGAAATTCACTAAATGCCTCTCGTAACAAAAACGAAACATGTTTTTTTCTGTTTTTCTTTAGCTTGTGACCACTTTTGCAAGTTTTTGTTTACATGTTACCGTGTTGGCTCACGATTTGCCGACGCGAGTTCCTTCCTAGGTCGTAGCAGTATTATTGCGTCATTTAAACTTAAAGTACAACTAAGATTTGCTTCCCCCAATGTCTTCCCCAATGTCGGGTGGTGTATTTACAACAACCTCGCACCTCGTCACCTTCCCCTAGCAGATTCTCCCGTGGGCCGTCCAGCTCGGTAGGAACCAATGTTTTTATTACAATTATTGTTTAAAAAAAACCATGTGAAACAAACGAAAACATAAGAAAACAGAACCAGTTTGTGCGCGGGCAAAATGATAAGATAATAGTAGTGAGAAGTCATGGCGGAAATGAGAAGCCTAACGAGTTGGCTCCTGAAGCGAGCGGGATGTAATAGCTAAACAAATTATCACAATTTTCAGCCAATGTTCTGTCCTACATAATCTGGAGAACGTTATAAATGCTGGAAGCAATCCCTTTAGGTGCGCCAAACAGATCCTTGGTAAGGCGTGAAAAACGTCTGCCAAGGTGTGCAACCGATCGGTTATTTGTTTTACTGGTCGTATCCTCTACATCAGGATAGTTTACATAAAAACAAAACAAGAATATGGCTCCACCAGGTGGATCCAGTTGGTGACATTCTTATTTTTCAATTTGCAAACCATCAATCTTTATTTATTTTCTCATTTTTCTGTTAGTCTACTGGTTGGTTCCGGTCGGGCGAGGATCTGTTTGAATTTGTAAACAAAAACCGGCTGTCCAAACCAAAGGTCAATAAATAAATGTCGGATCGTTTCAGCGCTCACATTGTCATCCTTTATTTTCTCCTCGAGCAAGTAGCATAAATTAAAAAATAGTGTCACTCCCTTTCGATTCGGTTGTACAAAAATATAACAACATAGGTTCACTGGGTTCGGTTTTTGTCGGACGATGACACTTTGAGTGCCCTGGATGTCCTGGTCGGTCGGGCGGCTCGGGCACGCCAAGGTGGTTGCTGCTTCCCTGGTCACATTCTAGTCCAAAAGTAAATCAACCAAACGTGTTAAGTGCTCGTGGACATCCTTTTTTGTATTCGTTTCATGAGGCAAGTTTACATTTTCTTTTATTTTCATCCAACGAATCCCTTAAACAATCTTCTCCTCGAGCTTCGAGTTCTTGTTGGTTTATTTAGATAATCGTTTAACTTTCGCCGGACATTAGTCCTAGCCGCTTTCCTAAAATTACTTTCAAGCTAAATAAGGAATCTTTTCGTTTCATATACTTTCTTAACCTTCCGACGGAAAACGACCGCTAAGATATAGTTGTGTGTGTTTGTGTTGGGATTTTTTTGTCGAGTGTTTTCTTTTTTTTTATTTCTTTTGGGAAGTTTCCGATAGTATACTTGCGCTCTCGCTTTTTTACTCCTTTTTCTTTTAACTCTCTCTTATCCATGCCTTAACTTTTTCCTACGTTTTCCCTAGATTTCCTTGCATCTTCTCCTCGACCTGGGTGCGCTAGTAATGTGATGATGTCGCAGCTGCGTGCGTGCCGCAACGGATGACTTCCAGTTAAAATAAGCTAAACCGTGGGTGTGTCTGTTCGTGTGAGGTATGTTTATATATAACTATGTACAACATTTACATAATTGTTTCTCCACATTACGTTAACCCCGTGAAGATCGCGCCTATTTCCTTTCCGTCGCCAGTTTTTGCACGCCTTTTGCAAAGTTCCATCGTAGCAACCACACACGAGGTTACTGCGATCCAAAAGGCGCTCGCCTACTTACTACGTTCGCCTAGGGTTTATAGTAGTTAGTTCGTGGCTGCACCGATCCCCTAGGAGCCTACTCAAAGCACTGTGCTTTAGTATAACTCTTTCGCTTCAAACATTTGTAGTTGTATGTGTGTGAGTGTGTGTTCTGTTTAGTAGCTGTCCCTTCAGAAGGTGGTGCAGTGGCTGCCGCGTGAGTTTTTAGCTATAAGTATCTTAGTTTATGTTTGTAGTTCCTCTGTTTTTCTTGCCTGCCTTTCGCTTAAAAATCTATTCAATTGAACGCGTACGCACGTTGTGCATTATTGTTGTGTTAGTACGTGTGTGTGTGTTGATTTGTATTGGTTTGTAGTGGTATGCCTTGGGGAGTAACATTAGAATCCACTTTTTGGGGGTGGATCAAACAAGTAAGGAGTGGACGAAAGGAACTTCTCCGCAACGGGACACTCAATTCCATTCCGCACCAATTACTACCGGAATGCCTTCCGAAGAGAGGGGTTTTTAAAAAAGCGCTGGGTGCTATAGAGTGGTCGTCTATCTTCCTACTAGCAGTGTTATTCGATCTTTGGTAAGTTGTTACGCGCCACGACGCCGACGTAGCCCAAATCCTAGCTGGAGGTTCCCTGTTTGGATGAGGACTTTAGCCGTTTTGGGGGTTCCTCGTTTCAGAAGGCAGTGCTTACACCGAGGGGAAGTAGAGTTTGAAGAGATACTAATAGTTCTACCTCAGAAGAATCGGAAACAATCAGAAATAAAAACAAATGCTAACCGGTATCGCGAAGCTGCTGGTCTATCAGCCGATCTCTGGAGGACGGTGAGGCCCTACGACATGGCGTAGTGGATGCCGGTGTCGCCCGGACCGATGGCGAGCTGTCACATGCCCCGGTCGATGTGGCCCGCCGTTCCCGGGTCGCCCGCTTCCGCCGCCGCCGTCGCCGTCGGGCTCTGGTAGATCAGGCCCGCCCCGTGGGATGGGTGGAATTCGCCGTTCACCAGACGTCACTGGTCGTGGCCGTGATGGGCTCCCTTCGGTGGGCCACCGTTGCTGTCGACCACCGTCGCCGTGCCACCGTTGATGTTGTGCTTCACCTCGAGCCCGTTCACCATCTTCTCGATGCTCTTCAGCTCCGACGGTGAGTTGGCGGAGGATGGCGGAGGTGGCGGTGGTGGCGCTACTAGCTGGGGTTGTGATTGGGGTGGAGGTGGCTGCGGAGGTGGCGGTCCGATGAGCGGTGGACCGGGCGGCAGAGGGGGCTGCTGGGGCACGACTATGCTGGCGTTGTTGGAGGACGCGTTGGGTATGCTGGCGGGATGGGCGGCGCTGGCGTCGGCCGTCGTCGGTGAGGTCGGATGCTGGGTGGGGGTCGGTGACACGGAGATGGGTCGTGTCGGGGGTGAGTTGGAGGCGGCCCGCGGGTGAGGACTGCTGCTGAGGCTGCGAGCGCCGGCCGAGTTGGAACCGGGCGTCACGGCGTCGAAGGCCGACCCGAGCCCCGACGGCAGGCTATAGGGCGAGAAGCGGTGGCCCTTGAGGCCGTGCAGGGGTGAGGTGGGCGAGTGGCCCGAGTAGTGGCCGAAGAAGGCTGGATGCTGGGCGGCCAGGGCAAGCTGCGCGTTGAACAGCAGGCCCGGGTTCATGGCGGCCGCGGCGGCCGGATTGTGCAGCAGGGACAGATGCGGCGGCGGGTAGAGGCCGTGCGGGTACAGGTAGGGCAGGAGGTGCGGGGGCGGGTGGATCGGCGGGCCGACGGAGATGTTCGGCGACGGGTAGGACGTGCCGGCGCTGCTGGACGACTCCTTCGGGCTGCCCGAGGTCGGACGAAAGGCACCTGTGCTTCCGGACACGCTGTCCGAGCAGTTCGAGTCGCTGCCGTCCCGCTCGTTCTCGTCCGACTGCAGTCTCCTCCGCATCGCCTCCTCCGCGCGCTGCACATCCTCAAAGTTAAACCATCCTAGATTCGGGAAAGGATCATAAAGCAAAGCCAAAGATACACAGAGATACATTAATTCATCGGTTACCAAAGCACTTCAGGAACTCACGGAGTCCTGCTATATCCGAATCGGCTCTTCAACTCCTCAGAGTCACCTAAATACTAACCTGACGCATGGTGATGCATCTGCTGGCTGAGCGAGAGCAGCGGGCTCTGCGGCGGTCCGACCACGTCCAGCAGTTTGTCGTCGTCGTCCAGCGCTGATATGCTATTGGTTCGATGGTCCAAGCCAGCTGGACCTCGCGAGGAGCTGACGGAGCTCGGGCTCAGCTTGTCGCCGTCGCCGCTCCGCTGCCCCATCAGCGACTGCCTGAAAGCAGAACAACTGAAACCCGTACTGGTTAGGTTAGGGTGGGGTTCGGCGATTAGAATGTGTTTCACTACCAGATCATTTAGTTAGGCCGACGTGAGGTTCTTGCAAGCGCTGAGTTCGTTTAGTACAACGATCTCCAGATTTAGTGATCTAATGCTGGGGATGCGGAATTGGATTGAATCCCATTTGATGGATTCAATTCTGACTGGATTTGATTTATCAGGAGCTCGATTCGTGTTCAATTGTTCTTACTGGAAATACAAAATGTTTGAATGATGTTCGTACTTTGCACTTCAATCTTCTCTGACGCTTATTTGACGAATTGGGTTTTTGCTTTGGAGAATTGAATTCCACATGGTATTCAATTCAGATGATTTGAGTCCCTTTCAGTTTTCTCTAGAGCTGAGTAATACAGATTCAGAACCATGACTCACTCTTTGTATCGGTTTGGAGATTCCAAATTCCAGAGATTCATGAATCCTCTAATACAAAAATAATGAAGCTCAAATATTTTCCCAAGATCTATGTACACCAAAGTGTCGTGAAGATGTATGACCGAGGCGTTAGGCTTAATGAAAGTTTTGAAAATTCCTTAAAAATCAAAGATTCATCGATTAATTCGTATGTGTCTTGGGTGAAAGATTCATTAGATACACATGAGCCTACAGATTTATCAGCTATAACTCTCATTTTCTGATTACTTCTTCTTCAAAAATTCAGTAGAATTGACTCATACCAAACTTGATACATTTGATTCCATTCCGAGAACTTTTAGACACTTGTCATCAATATTGTCAACATTAATACTATACCAGAAGGTATGAAGCATGATAATTTCAGTTCCTAATTTTCATACAGCAATACACAACTATGTCACGATAAGGTCCCTTGGAAATTCCGTATCCATAAACTTAAAGATACGTAAATCGTCATCGTAAAACAAGTCGTTTTCTTTTGCTGTGTTGGGTTAGTACTCGATAAAGTAATTGATTTTCTAAACTCCAGAATGATAATATTCATTCCTATCCTTTCTACATTGAGACTAACATATTCTGTGCAGTCACGCGTCTATCGCCATTCAAATCGACCGTTTCCGGTTCCTCGCGTTCATTTTCTTCGCGCGGAGCTAGTTGTGTTTCTTCTTCCGACACAACAACCCAGCTAACCCGCTAATTGAAAACCACTTCATACTGCGCCTCGGGCAGATCCCAAACACTTCACGTCAGCTCCGCAGCAAACCGTGCAAGGGTGCGGACAATTTGTCCGACCCAATTGCGGCGATGACAATGAGGCTGCCTGAATCGTCATCCCAGCATGCACCCCGTTCGGTTTCCTCCCGGGGAAAAGCGGTGTTGTAGGGGAAGAAAAAAAAATGCGAAAACCACCAACGTCTATTTGAATATTTCAAACGCCTCAAGGGAACCACAACCCGTGCCGCGATGTGCGAATCTGATGCGTCATGAGGCGTCATAGGACCCCGTGCGGTGTTGCCGTATAATCGGTTCGGTGTTAGCGGGCATTGCGTCGTTGGCTGTTTTTTCTTCCCGCGTGCGTGAATTTCCCAAAAGAAACCGCTGGCGATCCTTGCCGAGGACACAGGATGACACTCTGGAAAAGTGGCGATATGAGAGAAGTTCATCGTCGACGCACTCGTGGCGAAGCGCAAATCATTGGTTGGAATCTGCATGCTTTTTGTGTCCGCCTTTCACTTCCGACATCCGGGTGGGATGATACGGTGGGAATACTTTCATGCTCCACGGCAACCGGAAGCTGCACAGGAGTCGGAGCAAAAAGTCCCTCGCCGTCGCGGAAAGGCATCGACAAAGACGAATAGCCACGTCACGCGACCGGAAGCTCGAATCAATTTGCCAGCGTCGCTTTTTCGGGGGCTCCGATTTAGGCCGGCCCTGGTGTCTCTTTCATCACCTCGCTTGATGGGAAGCGAGTCGTCCTTTTGAGCGGTCCTCGCCATAAAAGCCTATAGAGTCACTCTCGGGGACCTCCGGGACTCGTTGCGGCGGTGTTTGGTTTTCTTTTCTACACTTTACTTTGTGTGCCCTGTTTTTTTGGCAGAACGCTTCTCCGGCGCTAGTCGAGGTCGTAAATCTTCTCTAGGCGGCGCCGGAACGCAGTGCGACTGTTAGCGATTTTCCACGCACACACAGACCAAACGATGACGCGTTTGCATATTCTGCCACTAACCTCACGCGGATTGGATTCCTTTTTTTACTTCTTGTTGGCCCGCTTTTTGATGATGATCGCTCGTGGAGCAATGAATAAATAATCACACCATCAAACTGGCACGCACTCGATAAACGTGCGTGACGCGGTTTTTATCTACGGCGACCGGTGGTGAAAGGGTTTATTTTTGGGGACCGCTGGGGTTAACGCCGGGCCGCCCCACTTTAACCCTTTGTTGGGGAAAACATTGGAAAAAAATATATTTTTTGAGAGGATGGAAAAAATGAATGATTGTTTCGGGGGGTAAAAAGGGGGTAATAGACGTCAAACAATCATCAACCGGGTTGAAATGGAACCACCACGCAACAAACTGTTAACTGCTATCATAATTCACCTTCAACCCTTTTCCCAGGACAACGCCGCTGAGTGCCGTTCTTGCAAAGTTTTGTGTGCGTTTATGGATAAAAAGGAAAAAGACCAAAAAATAAAGGATAGTGGAACTGCATGCGAGCGCGTGGTGGCATCGATTTATGAGCTCACTGTCGTAAAATAGCACAAATCACACGCATTCGTGCGTGAGCGAATGAAGTCCCCCCATCACCGAAAGGGTTAAGACACCCCACTCCCCGCGCTTTGGGAGGTAAAACGGTTCTTCGCACGAAAGGTGCGGCACCGCAATCAAACTTGTTTAGGATCACCTTTCGTTTGATATCGTTGCGTATATGGCGCGCAGTGAGGGGGGTTTGGTGGCTAGCGATTTCCATTGGAGGAAGTCATATTTTTGCTTCGGAGTGTTCGCCCTCCCCTTCGCGTTGGTGACGGTTTGGTTAGATCAACACTTCACGTAATGGCTGACGGATTGCGTTTTATTGGTTTTATGAACCCTTTTCGGTTGGAACTCGTGTGTCACGTAAGGACGGTCGCCGATCGGTTATGGGAAACCTTCAAAAGGATTGTTTAGGAACAGACCAAATGAAAGTAGTAGTGTAAGTTTTTCTAAAAAAATTATCCTTACATGAATAAAGTATATACAAATAGAAGAAATGTATATAGAAATTACAAAAGATTTTATATGCTGAAAGTTTGCTTTCTTTTGCAACAACTAAGCTTATTACTTCGCAATTGTAACCTCAACACAATATGTAAAGAAAGTTCTAAAGTTTGTTTTGTATGCTTCAATTTCCACCATATTAAATAGAATATCAATTACGGTGACATAAACAAACAGTAGAACATTTTTTTGCATTCAAATGGGAAAGAACAGCGATTGCGAAGGAAGAAAGGAAAACAAACCCTGGTAACAAACACATAACTATGCCCTGCGTGTACAATTAGGTTATTTTTGGCATATTTTATACGATATTTTATATAATTTTTGTGAAAAAAATCATTTGTAATAATTTGTTTTCATAAATCTTATCGAGCAAATTCTCTTCTACATTAAGAAAGAATGTTTCATCTGACTTGCACCTGTTTATTTATGTCTTTTTGTGTACGTCAAACTTTATAATAAATTAAATAGTAAATTTGCACAAAACGCTCACGCTCCTTATGGGATAAAAGAAATTTATCTACACTTTCAAAGTGCTGTATGTCACATTCAAAAAATGAAAGAGTACGTAACGAGAGCCTGGCAATCCATATTTTAGTAATGTTGTAGCAAATGGTGAAAATTCTCAACAAGTTGATTTTAACTACTTCCAAACAAAAAAAGGGGTTAGAGATGCATTTCGACAATGTTTTATGCATGACTACAAACCAAGAGTTTTATGTCATCTGAAGTACCTTGCGAATGCTGGAAACGACGATGTTTGCAAAGCTTAAAATTTAGTTCTAAGTAATTTTGTTTTTAATTCTCGCTATGATTTGTTGAAATAACTAAACAATCAAAACCAAACAAGTAGAACTGCAAACAAGTCAAACTTAGGAAAGCTGTGCCGAGGAAGAGAATTTGAGGGTAAAATCTGCTGTAAGTAAGCATGTCCTCACATTCATAACAAATGGCCGAAGGTTTTCCTTAATTAAAATTGCATTCAAACATATTCAAATAAGTTTACCAATGCACCTCCCAGCCGGTACAATGGTACAATGACTTGACCAGCCGAACCGGACCGATGGTGTTGGTGCCCGATTTCTCACTAAATTAAACATCCCCCACAAACACACACAACGGAGGTTAATGGGGGCGGTGGAGGTCGTGGTTTTCTCCTTTGGGCATGCTACTGTTTGCGCTTCCCTTCCTCCCGGCAGGCTCTTCCCCGTCCCATAAAAGCAAACCAACCGCCCCGGGGTGATCGATGGCGCTCGCGGGCAAGTGGAAAACTGTCCGCCCGATGGATAATAGATTGAATTAGAGCAGGGTATAAATTTTACACCCACCAAATCGACGCTTCCAACGCCCACCGGCCGGAAGGAACCGGTCGGTCTGTCGGCAAAACCGCTGCCAAACCGCACGTGTGCTCCCCGCCATTGGAATGAACATGGCGTAGTAATGGCGAGGAGAAAAAAACACATCTCCACTAAAGCCGCCCTTCCGATGGAAATTGGTAAATGTTCTGGACGTTCCAAACCGTTGGACGACCTCCGTTTGGCGAATTTATAGCATTTCGCCCAAACGTACTCGGGGCCATTGTTTAGGATGTCCTGTTTAATTTTTTTCCTCCAACTAACAACTTCTCGTTTTCCAACGGGTAAAACAAAAAGATGGAACGCTAAAAACCAAGCGCTCGAACGTTGGCGATTTTCCGGTTTGGCTTTCAGGACGCTCCGTAAGAGTGTCGGACCTGAATCGGGCTGGCCACCGAGTGTATTTTGATGTTTGGGAAATGTATTGGAGCGCACTCTTCATCGAGGTTGATTCGAGGTTGCCTCCGAACCGACATGGAACCGACAAACGAACGGTCGAAATTTTCACCATATCGATACCGGGAACGTTGTGTCGTAAAAAGTGGCCACGTTCCAGGATGGAGGAAAATGCTGAAAACTCCCAATCATCACCATTACCAGCATAATGCACGGCGCGGACTCGAGAGGAGCGTGTCGAAGCGTGGAGGATCCAATCTTTCGAACCGCGCACATAAATCAGTTGCTGTTGCGGAGAACTACTGAAAACTCACCCACCTTCCCCGGGCGCCCGGGTCTTAGCCGATCCGAAAAGTCAACACAAACCACCCAACACATCCGCCACACGGCACCACAGTTTCCACCGGAAACCCGGGAGCCCTACCTTATGCCACGAAGCGTTCGATAACCCCCTGGTGAGATGGGAACTCGAGGGAACCGTACCGTCTCTTGTCGTCCGTTCGTTCGTTCGTTCGTTCGTTCGTTATCACGATGATGTGTAAAAAGCTTATACACTGGGTGTGGTTTAATTTGCCACCAATTTGCATACTACATGAGCTCGGTTTATTTTATAGCAGTTGCCCGCCAACAGTGTCTCGCCACACACACACACACCCTACCCTATTTGCGATACTCGAAACTCGTACGCCCCAAAGTTAAGATAATGGTCCGAACGGGGCTCCAGCTGACGTTCGAGCAGCTGGATTTTCCACCCGCCTGGTCTGGCGTGTTCTTTCGGTGGCGTTTTTTGTTTTGTTTTGCACCAAAGGTAATGAAAATTCAATGATCTGTTGGTGCGATTTTCTACCAGAAGGTTTATCCAACGCTTTTCCTTCCCTGTGCCACGAAATTGGTTTTCTTCGTGCGTGATAAGGCAAGTAAGTTGGTAAAGTTTTTCAGCATTTTCTGTTTGAAATGATTCCCATTTCAGTAATTGTATATTTTAATATTGTTCCAATACAATGTGAACACTTTTGAAATTAGACAAAATTCACTTAGTGCTAAAAATTGTCTTATTGGTAGTTGAAGAAATTAAAGTAAACTTATATTACGTTTTTATGTATAAACAGCATATTTTAAAACGAAACATTTCCAACCTCCGAAAAAAACACACTTTTGAGAAATATTTGATCTGAAAGGACATGAACAAGTCAAGGAGCATCTCCTGATTAGTCTATAAATTTGAAAATGTGCGTTATTCAGAGTGGTTATATTAAATCAGAATACTTCCTAGGAAAATGATAAACATTTTCTCGCTAGTGCACTTTTTCACAAGTTTTTTGATGATCACTTTTACCATTTATTTTGTTTGTTTAGTTTTTGATTTCGCAAACTAAAGATCTAATCCATCGTCGATCAATCTTTTTAGAATATCTATAATAATATAGAGCACTTTTTCACATAGTTTTTTTTTTATTAATGTCAGTTTTACTCCACTTTTCTTTTTTAGCAATTTTCATTTTGACCATTTATTTTGTTTGTTTAGTTTTTGGTTTTTATTCTCTAAAGATTTCATTTACCGTCGAAAATGCTATTTAGGATATCTAATATTTGTTTGTTAGTTGTGCATTTTTCAATCAATGTTGTGAATTAGGTGAATGTAAGGGTGAAAAGTATTGAGAAGCTACAAACACAAAAAATATCCTTTTTTGTCCTTGTAACATTTTAATACAAACCCTCCAAAGGCAGCATCTTATGCATGCATTTTCAATAGAATTTCCTTTGCATCGAAATTACCGCTTTCGTAATTGCTTGACCAGCCTGAAGTACCCGCTAGTCGTTCATCTCTTGTTTAATAGTTCTTGTTTCCACACCCGAGCATTAGAAGGCCGCATTCCTGCTCTCCGTGTAGCGAAAGGGGGCGCAAACGGCGTGGCCATAAATCTCACCGAATGTCAACAAGGGCTCCGGCGACGGCAAAAAGGGAAAACAACTCAATTGGGCATTTAGAAAATTACTACCCAAAAACGTGCCGCTATCAATTGTGGCCGTAATGCATCCCGGCAGCAGCGCACCAATCTTTCGTTGTATGGAAAACTTGGTGTATCGTTGTCTCGCATCTCCAAACACCGAAGCACCGACGGGATTCGCAACCGAGATGAAGCGACAAAGGCGACACACGGTGTGACAACCAGGGGGAAAACTCGCTCCGAAGGGCAAAAGGGATGATGCTGGATAAACTATCAGGGTAATTGACAAATTTCTTCACCATTCGTTCGGCGGAAGCGAGCGGACAAATGTGCAGCATCATCTGTGGCACGTGTCCGCACGGTGAAGGAAGCAAGCGATGCATGGGTTGAAAATCATTTTAGTACCAGAAAAGAAATAGTCTTTTTTGTTTCCGGTTGCATGGACAAGGGACGAGTTTTGTGGAAGAAAAATATTCATCGCTTGTTTTTCGAAAGAAAGCAATTTCAAATCGATTAACGGACCTTTTCGCGATAAAGTAAATAAGTGACTCAAGAAAAAAAACTGTACTGTAAACTGTTGTGATGACCTAAGCAATAATCTATTTTTAACCATGAACAGCTTCTAGCCAGTGTTGTTTTATTGAAACTACAGAAAAAGCTATTGTAAAACGAGCTGTTTTCTTATGTTTCGTGCCACAATGAAATGTTTTTCTTTGACGTCATGGCGAATGATGTACCAAGTTGTCAACACGGTTGTTTTAACAGCGTGATGTACCTGTTTCGAAGTGTCATTAGTGTCGAATAAGGGACGATGATCCCAATTGGCAATTCCCTGCAGATGTACCCAACGGCAGAACATTCAATAACATTTCTTCCGTGCTGTTCGCTTTCCCCTGCCGGTATCGCAATCAAATTATGCCATATTGTGTCTAATTAGGCTTCAGCTACATACTTCAGAAAAGTAAAACGTTTTTGTGCGTTAAAGTCATTAAGCTCGATGGAAAGAAATGAGGACACAATCGAACGAAATGCATTACGAGGTTAAAGCAAAACCCGGCATATGAACAAGTCGGCAAACATAACCTCACTCTGGCTCGGTGCAGATCAGCTCGGTAATCGGGTAAATATAGGGCTACTAAAAGCTTTTTAATTGCGCACTGCACTAAAAACACACACCGGGAAACAATCGAAAGAACGGCCGAAGTATGTTCAGGCTAGAGAGGCTTCACAATCGACCACTCGATTTGCAGCTCCAACCATGGAGAGCTTTTCCTGGGGGTCTCAACTTCACTGTTCTCCACCGGCCAGCTGTCATCTTGCAAACGTCGACGTTCGATTCACCCGTTTAGGATGAACCGGTGGGGTCATTTTCGCGTCCATCGTTTTAAAGTACGCTCCGAGCCGCTTGGTCGGTTCGCTGGAGGATCGTTTAATTGAGTCATTTCCCATTACCCGATGCCATTAGCGAGTCCGGACCGACCGTTGGTACTTGCGAAGGGGGATCGCTTAATGGCTGGGCGTAATGGCGACAAGTCGTTCGAATGGTTTCGCCCTGAAGAACAACAAACGTAACGTCGTTAGAGCCATTTTTGCGAAACAGGAACCTGTTTAGCGATACATTTCTGATGATTTTAACTGTTTCTTAAAAGAAAATGTTCATACAACACTAAAATCAGTTGAAAGACAACTTAGACAAGATGTGAAAACGGTGTCAAATAATTGAATCATATTACAAAGTGTGAGGAAGTGAGGAAAAGGAACTAAATTCATTCGAACCGGTTGAAGGTGGTGTAAAAATTGGCCTTCCACGTCGAGTGTGTCGGAAATAAATTGCTTCTGACATGGCAAAGGAACCGAAACGGAAGTAACCGCAAACCGACGAGACTAACTCCGCGAGCAACCCGACGTTTCGTAAGAAGAACAAAAAGCCACCTCCCTCACGGAAGAAGAAAGGAGGGGGGAAGGGGGTGGAATTGCAATTTCTTTGGCTTGTAATTTTCACATTACAGCACCGCCGGGGCGTTCGGGAAAACGCCAGTGCCAACGCCTTTTTTTGCACGGAATAATTTTCCACCCGGGTTTTCCCGGTTTCCTATAATCACCCCCGGGGTCGAGGGGTTGGAGGAGGGATTAGCCACATATTTCACCTTACACACACATACATACACATGGCCAGCGGCGCCTTTTGATCGCTCCGGTGCTTACTGTTTACTTATGTATTTATGCATTCTTGAGGTGTGCTCGCAATTTTTGTGCAATTTTCCAACCCCAAACCCGCACCCGGATCCTTTGCCACACTGTCCACTTCACCGCCCGTTGTTACCGCACGTCTAGCTTCCTTTCCCGTGTTCTATTTCAAGTCGAAGGAAATATTTTCCGAGTGGAAATTTTCCGGACTTGAAACGTAGGTAAGGTCGTACGATAACCCTGGCTCATGAATTCAATTCACATGCGTTTGATCATACGCGCTCGAGAATGGAAAGCCAAAGATAACCATAGGATGGCGAAGCGGGAAAATTGGCGGGACACAAAATCTAATGATAATGGGAAAAGCATGATGCAGACTAAGGCAGAGCAGAGAAAATACAGGAATACCTATATGTGGGGTTCATTCCAGAAGGGAACCGCATTGTGTGTTCTGATGGAAATTTGCGATAAAAAGATTATTTTCAGTTCAATAAAATACATATTATGAAACATATTTTATTCTTCCCTTTTATAGAAATCGATTAAACTGTGGTCAATTTTAGATCCGTTCCAGAATAATCGGACCGGCCTAGGAATGGACGAAATGTATGATCTTGAGGGTGAATTTTGGGAAATTGCACATGGAAAAGGTCTTGTGGTGTGTGTGTGTTTTGATCCTTCCGGAGGATCTTTTGGCTAAAGAATTAGTGTAATGCGGGACATTTGCTCGACCGACCAGCAAACCATTCAACCGTGCAGCCGAGGCAGGCACGTGGACAACCTTCCCGGGCGATTGTGAGGGAGTTTTTCCATGCCCCCTATCCCACCCAACCCACCCACGGGATAACGATTGGTTCGGGGGGAAAAATCAACCGTTACGAAAAGGAATCGGTTGCCCATTTTTGTTCCGGTTTGTTTACCTACAAGACGCCCGGATGGGATTGGAAAATTGTGGGCCGGAAAAGAGCGGGGATGGGGAGGGGGAGATGCACCCTCACCCGGAGCCGGAAGCTGTTGGCTCACCGGAAAAGCTGACCGACCGCTGACCGATTCGGATCTTGGTAATTCGATTCATTTTTCACCCCCGCCAAGAAAATATCCGCTATCGGAATCGGAATTCTTTTCCGGAGGGTCGGGGTTTCCTTTTTCCAGCTTTTCTCGTTCCAAAGAATGGGAGAAAGTTGCTTGCTGGTTTTTTTCCCTTGATTCTTAGACAAGACAGGATGTGCCGAGGTAAAGGATTACGTTCAAAAGACGATACACCGTCGATTAGGAGCCTCCTAATGTCGCTTCTGCCGAAGCTGCTGATGATGATGATGTTGGAAGTTGATTGCTTTCACATCCCTTTTAGTCCACCCTTCGGTCAATCGATTCGCCCTCGGTTCACTCTAGAATGAGGAGTTCTGGAGGTTTGGCCTTGGTTTCCCCACGTGAAAAACAATACATCAAACAATCGACCGTAAGGAAGAACGCTACCGGAGTTCCCCACCCCCTCCGTTCGAGGAACCGATACAAATAGGATTACCGGGGATCTGATAATTGATATGGAAAGGTTTAACTAGCGGCATTTAGCACCAATCGAGGGAATGGGGAAAAAGAAGATCGGGTTCTGTTTATCTTGAAGAGATACAATATTGGAAATAGAGGGTTGAGGTTGGGAGTACATACTCCTGCACGGTAACTCCACCGGAGCGTTAAAAAAAGAACATACCCGGAAGGATTTGTGAGTGTGCTACTCGAAAGTTAATTAATATGTTCCGGGTGACGCTTTTGTTTTTGCACTCAATGACATGAACTTCAAGAGTTGAAAAGGTATTCCTGACATTGGAATGTCAAAGACTGCCATCAAGATAAATAAAGTTGGATCCGAAAATTAGATAAAGATATCTAATCTATTTAATAATGGAGAAAGCTTAGTAAAACATCTTAATTTAGACTCATTTCTACAAGATTTTGTGAAGGAAAGAAAACATGGACTTACAAAAAATGTGTTTTAATTTTTACTGACTTTTTCATTAAAACAAGCACATACTCTTTTTCCAAGAAAGTTTCTCGAATGTCGAAGCAAAATACAAAATTACTAAAACAATAATTTCCTCCGTTAAACTAAGCTCAGTAAGAAGCGATTGTTTTGATACAAAATCGATCAATCAACCAGCTTTATCGACAAACGGCACGTAATCTCTCGTGGTCTATGCTGAGACGCTACTATTTTTTTTTTTCTCTGGCCTTCCCTAACGTCTTTCTGCAACCACACGCAGGTGCCACCCAAGTAGCGGCCGTACAACCCCCCGCTGGATCGCCCGTCTCGCCCGATTGCGCCCGCGAAGCTGGCGGGTGGTTGGCAGGAAAATTGCTGCCTTCCTGACAATTTTAATTAAATTACGCAAAACATCAATTGAATTTGCCCTGCGTCACCGGGTGGCCACCAACTGATGTGCCGGTGCCGGCGTCGACTCCGCTGGCGATGTGGCCGTTGCAGCATCCCATCCGGTACGCGACGCGCACTGGGCTGGAATTATTCGATTTACTCCCGCAATCAACTTCCGACCAATTCCGACGCGGAGATGGTTGCGCTGCCGACCGTTTGTTTGACCGGGGAAAAAGAACAAGAAAACTCCACACAAAGCCACTATCATGATTGAATGGGGGACTGGGGGGGACATAGGGGTCCAATGAGGGTGTGAGGCACCGTTTGACATCGCGTTTGGATAGGGTTCTCCCGTCTGATAGGAGACGCAAGCCGACGACAGCCAACCTGAACAACTTGTCACCAACTGGTATGCGGGTTAGCAAATAAAAACGGAAAAACTTTTGGGAAGCATGTTTTTTGTGAATTGTCTCTCGAGGGGAGGGAGGGGCGGGGGTAAAAATGTGGGACTCGAAACAATAGCGCAATAAATTACGCAACGCCTCAGTTGCAATGGCAAAATTTGAGATAAACCAAAACGTGGTGTAAGTTGGTGATGGTGATGACTTCTTTTTTCGCAGTTTATCCATGGTTTTGCACAAAGTTTGGCGTTAGAAGTTTTCCACTTTTTGTTTTGATGAGTGGACTATGAATATTTTGTAGTCGAGTAGTAATGTAGTAATTAGAATATGGCTTGGAACTATAAATTTCTTTGTTCCACATATTTGATTTATTTAAAATGATGAGTTGAGTATTTTAGAAAAAGGTGATGGAAAATCAGATCCAATTCAAATACAAAATAAGATAAATTGCTTATTTTTTGCAAAATTGCGCGTACAAAACGTGCCAATTTAAACTCATTCGTTTAAACTTGGACGTCTTTAAGATGAGGTTGTAAGATAAAACTAATTTAGTACATTCACGTAAGTTTTAATAAATGTTTTAAATGCTGTATCCAAGCAGTTTTTTTCGATCCAATGAAAATTCTCTTCTGATTTGTAATAGAGTATTGGACTGTTTTTTGACAGTTGATTAAACAATCCTTACATAGGTAACGGTGATAAGCTATTTACAAGCAATCATACAAATATTTAAACCAAATGGTTGAAAGTTTAAGAAGTGTGAGGTACCATTGAAGCTAAGTTTTTTTGAAATTTTATTTGAATATTTTTCATATCATCCATTACTATTTCGTAGTATATAAATAAAAGACCTCACTTGTATGCAGTCCAACAGTATAATAAATAAAAGTTACATAAAGAATGTCAAACCTGCATCGAAACAATCTAGGGTAACTGTACCAATAGTGGTGCACTTAGTACTGTAAATACCAAATAAGTGTAATTTATTAGTGTTAAGAATACAATATTCTACATATTTGAATCAATTATGATCGAAACATGACTTTTCTTCTGAAAAACATCTATTTTTGCCGTAAAGCATACAAAATACACGCAAAAAATCGTATTTTTCTTCCTATTCGGTTGCTCCTATTATGGTGGTATGGTTCCTATAGTTGTGGTATCGTGTTCCTATAGTGGTGGTAGTACGAAAAACTTAAATATATTTTGGCTATAACTTATTTTTGAAACATATTTCAAACAGAACGGTAAAATACTCCTTCACCAATGCGTTGTCATTGAAAAGACTGTATTGTTTTACCGAAATATGTCCAATTTTAATTCATAAAAAATGCTCTGAATATTACAGCTAAAACAATAGTACATGCTTTATAGCGTATCCTTCGCCCGCTTTCTTTTTTCTTTCCTCTGCTTCTTCTGCTGAGCCTTCTCTCCAGTTCCGCTTTGTTTATTTTGTAGAAACAGAATAAAATCACTAAATTTACCTGATTATATTGGCCAAAACCGGAATAAAACTAAAATATACTTGTGAAAAAATCTATGGCTACTATAGGAACAACTTGGGTTTTTGTGCCTATAGTGGCACTATGGTAAAAACTATGAAAATATAATAAAATTATGCTAAAATGCACTAAGTTCGTATAAATCAATTATATTGGGGTTTGTCAGTAGTGAAATCATATAGTTTTAATGATTTTGCAGTGATTTTTAGCCTTAAGAAAATCATGATATCCGTTATAGATTCTTAAGGAATGCAGCATGTTGGGTCAACCTGTTTTGAAAATATGTTGGTAGTACGAAAAACTTAAATATATTTTGGCTATAACTTATTTTTGAAACATATTTCAAACAGAACGGTAAAATACTCCTTCACCAATGCGTTGTCATTGAAAAGACTGTATTGTTTTACCGAAATATGTCCAATTTTAATTCATAAAAAATGCTCTGAATATTACAGCTAAAACAATAGTACATGCTTTATAGCGTATCCTTCGCCCGCTTTCTTTTTTCTTTCCTCTGCTTCTTCTGCTGAGCCTTCTCTCCAGTTCCGCTTTGTTTATTTTGTAGAAACAGAATAAAATCACTAAATTTACCTGATTATATTGGCCAAAACCGGAATAAAACTAAAATATACTTGTGAAAAAATCTATGGCTACTATAGGAACAACTTGGGTTTTTGTGCCTATAGTGGCACTATGGTAAAAACTATGAAAATATAATAAAATTATGCTAAAATGCACTAAGTTCGTATAAATCAATTATATTGGGGTTTGTCAGTAGTGAAATCATATAGTTTTAATGATTTTGCAGTGATTTTTAGCCTTAAGAAAATCATGATATCCGTTATAGATTCTTAAGGAATGCAGCATGTTGGGTCAACCTGTTTTGAAAATATGAATTTTGGCGCTTATATATTACAGAATGAGATGGTTCATCTTTTTAACACTCCGCAGAAGATCAAAGAACATTTCATAGAAGAACAAATAACTCCATTGTATATATATCGGCCTAGAGCTAGGATTTTATTCCACTACAACCACTATTGGTACTAGCTCCACTATGGGTGCACTTACCCTAAGTGAATAAAAAAATAAAGTAAAAGTAAAGAGGTTGTACGGTAAATTTCATAACCAACGTATTTATGCTGTTCTGGAAGTCATATTTGAGGTGGTTATTCAGAATAGCTTCTCTCGAATATGTTTCTTGCTAACGGGATAAAAGAAATTGATACTTTCATCGACATTTTTGCTCTTTACGGTAATGTCACTTGGTAAGCTGATCCCTCCTAAAACCACAACAGCAATAAAAGTAATAGAAAACGGTAACAAATCGTTTACAATCATTTCCCGGTACTTTGTCGTAAACGTTAGTGAAACCCTTTTTTCCTAAACGATTTCCAATCTAAGTGAATAAAAAAATAAAGTAAAAGTAAAGAGGTTGTACGGTAAATTTCATAACCAACGTATTTATGCTGTTCTGGAAGTCATATTTGAGGTGGTTATTCAGAATAGCTTCTCTCGAATATGTTTCTTGCTAACGGGATAAAAGAAATTGATACTTTCATCGACATTTTTGCTCTTTACGGTAATGTCACTTGGTAAGCTGATCCCTCCTAAAACCACAACAGCAATAAAAGTAATAGAAAACGGTAACAAATCGTTTACAATCATTTCCCGGTACTTTGTCGTAAACGTTAGTGAAACCCTTTTTTCCTAAACGATTCCATGAACCACTTTGCCACCCTTGAAACTAGGGAAGCTGTGGGAATCTTGCTGATTAATTCGCCTTCCGTCCGGTCCGTGATCGGCCAGAAAACATTGCAAACAATAACCGGACCCTACCGACAACAGCCCTGCCACTCACCAAGAGCGCCAGGACTTCGTCGTAAGGGTGCCTCATTTCCGTCCGCTCACGCTGCGGGTCGAGAAATTTGTAACCGGTGATTATCCATGGCCCAAAAGGGTGAACTTGCCGGCGATAAATAAAAGGGTGTCAAAATATTTGCCGCCACATCGTCAACGTTCACGACGGCGACATCATTAGGGGTTAGGGTTTGTTTAGCAATGTGGCAACATTTCTTCGGGACCAATTTCTTGCCCAAGGGTGCCTCTCCCAGGGCAAAACTTTCCCGGATGAAGCCATTTACCGCTCGGTTTTAGAGGAATTTGTTACAGAAATTCTTTTCTTCAGAAAATTTCCCGCATCCCTCTGGTTTTTAGGGGAAGTCATAAGAAAAGAGTCAACTCACCGACGGTTAAATACCGTCCTACAGCTACGGTACGTTTGAAGTACCCCCTTAAATCGAACTCATTACAACGATTTATGTGTAAACATCAGGGATTCAATCGATATCCGGTGGAAAGCTGAGCATACACATGGACTTGATAATCCATTTTCATCTCGTGTTCGTCACTCTCAATAGGTATCAGATAACAAAACAAATCTTTCTATCTAGCTCCCTGCGCTTCAGTTATCTCTCGAACGATAGACCACTTCTCACGCATTAACCTTTTTGACTTTTGTATCGATTACAAACCACCCTCGGTGGCATTCAATTACTCGCATAATCCTCGCACATCCCGCTCATTTATTTCACGGCTTCTTCTCGAATATCTTCGGATCGGATCGTTTACTTCCCTTTGCGATTTCCTCCGTTTTTCCGCAGGGCGGATGATGTGTAATTGATTTTCACAAGCTTCTCACTTAGAGGAGGTGTGGGTGACTAAGCTGAACTTGGGGATCGCAGGAGGGTGTCATGTAAGTTAGCTGGATTTATTTGAATTATTAACATCTTTAATCCAAACCTCCGTTTAATGTAGTTAACAAGCAAACCCGATGAATTCCAGGAAGCTAAAGAAACATCACTGTAGAAATCATATTGAGCGTCGAGACAACAGTTCAATCGTAATTCGAAGAACAATATCTGTTGTTGACCAACGCCGAGTTTGTGAAGGCAAATGGTTTGGGTATTGTAAATATCGCCTTTTGGGATGTTATTTGATTCCCTTTCAACGAGGTTGTCTTTTATAAAACATCCATTCAATCCACCTTTTTCGCTTCAGAAACGATGCATAATGTATTGCACTCACAGAATGAACTTTGGAAACTTATTGTGGGAAGTCTATACATTTGTCTGACGCTCGTTTTCTCCCCTTGAGAGTTGGAAAATGCACACAACCAGTGAAGGGAGAAGAAAAGTACGAGCGTAAAGTAAATTGAGCAGGAAAGAGACTCGAAGACACTATTCGCAGACGCAATCAATCAACTAGATGGATTTGGTTTGATCGGAAGTAAAGACGACACTTTCAAATCGAAAATCAATAAACTCTACAACACGAGTTGAGAACGCTCCGGCTTGCAAGAAACTCGTCGTAAACATAGCCATTGGTAATAGTAAAAATAATGAATGCAGGGTCAGTCAAAACTACTTACTTTTTCTCCCGTTTGCCGGCACCAGTATCACGAAATCCTTTCGCGAAAGGATTATTATCTATTTTCAATTGCGTTATCTAAGGGAAGGGAGGAGAGACATAAAAATTAAAGTCAAAAGTTTACATTACAAACTATGTTTACTTACTTTTTCATTTTGATATGCAGTTACAGCTATGAATTCGGTTTCCTTAAACACGTAGGTACGAAACGTCGAGTACGGCAGCTTCAGTATGTCGTTTGCTCGGACTAAATGAAATCTAGGCTGGTACTTGTGCATCGAATTCAGGATTGTCTGTAATTGTGAGAAAGGAAAGGGTAAACAGTTAATGCGTTATTATTGTGAGAAGTTCAACCAAATGCTAAAGTGCCAATTATTTTTCGAAAACTTAATAATTTCGAATGATTAACAATTTGATTGCATTTTGTCTCATTATTTTTTAGTTCGGACCATTATCCATTGCCAAGAGCAATAAAAGTTGCGAACCTTTGGTGGACGTTTATCCCTTTACAGTTTTGCAATAACCTTCATTTCTGTGCTGAGAAATATTTGATCGTGTGAATGAAAAGTTATTTTTTATTATATCATTATATTTTCTTTTCGAAATGTCGTTCGACCCTAGGCTGGAAAAGACGGAAGCAGTAAACTTTTACATGAACCGCACGGCATGCGAATCCCTATTTCGTGAGGTAGAAAAAAACCTAAAATCAAATAGGAAATTGCACTCCGTGGGTAATCATAAAACTAGAAAATGGACAACAGTCATGGAAAGCGCTTCCGGATGTAAAACGAGCAACAAAAAAATAGGCAGACTCTGTTAAAAGACCACCATCGACGCTAATTTGAAATGATGTAGCGGAAGTTTGGAAAAACCCTAAAATTGGTCCCAGAAGAACATCAGCACAAAGACAAAAATGTAATCAAACGGGGAACCAATGAGGTCATCGTGCGGAATAGGTTCGTGAGTCGATTCGGGGTTTAACAGTAGAAACTTTCCGTCGTTATGTCTACTCTCATAATGTAAATTGATACTTTCATGTTTTTTAAAAATATTCACAGTGTGATAAAATAGTTTTAAAATGTTTTACTATGTGAGTTTTCGATTTTTCAAACAAGCCGCATATCAAATCCTTCTTACTCGTTGCCGAATATATAGTAACCAGTTAATTTCCGGCACAGGAAGATGGTTCCCCGAGTTGTTCAACCTCTTTACGTTTTGTCAGTTAACAGTTTTGCTTGTCGCCTTAAACTTCAGCCCTCGAAATCAAAACAAACCACCTTATCTGCATGCGGTAATGAATGGACGAAAGAATGAATGGACGCTCCATCCCGCGGTCGTAGCAATGATGGATGGTTGGTTGGATGAGGTGGCTTCCTTCACACTCATCCAAGCTCCCTTCGTAACACTTCGAACCGACGCCGTACATGTACACCGCGAACGGACGGGTCTCATTAATTCAATTATTTTATTAATTAGATTCATTCACTTTTATGACTCTTTGTTTACGTGCTCGCGGGGCAAAGGAAGGCGCTCGTGGATTTGTCTTCGGTAGGCAAGCGAGTTTGGTCGTTTGTTTTGTCTTTGATTCCGTTTAGAGATGTGTGTGCTTCATTTCTATTCACAACCTCACATGATGATGTCCTCTCGTGAGCTGCTAACGCTTCATGCTCATGTTTTCATACCCTAACTCCGTTGGGTCAAGTTGGGTGTTGGCATAGGAAGAACATAATCGCGCACAGAGGAAAAACCGAGTTTGGAACTTGTAGCAAATCTCAGTGGTGCAACTGGAGGATCATTCATTCATTAGTTTGTTTTCGCGTATTCTGACTAATGAGTAGGGCGCCGTTAGTGCCGATTGCCAGGTGAGATAAATTAATGCTCATTCATGGATTTCGTGTGAGTTCTCTTTTCCTTTTTTGTATGCCACATGAACAAGGAAATTGTCATTAAAACGGCCATAAAAGGTTAACTGCTTCCAGGTAAACATTCCATTGAGAAGTCACACTACGATCGGTAAACGCTACATGCATAGGAAGTTATTTAACGTGCAATTTTACTTTACTTATCCAATCGGAATGATTTGAAAACTGTTCGCAAAAGAATTCCATCAAATTTAAAAGGCTTCACTTAAAAATCAAACATCAATGTTTTTGTCATGAAGGAATGAAAGTAATTAACGAAATTTCAATCTTTGTACTAAACGAAATTCTAGTTATTTTCTACATTGAAAAGCATTTAATGAGAATAGCAACAAACATAACGAAATTTTTATCAAATTAGATCATCAAGTAGTAATAATAATATATCACCTAGTCAATTAAACTTTCGTTAAAGAATCTCGTGTTTTGGAATGTTTAGGTTTCATACATGTTTTATCTGTTCTTTCATAAAAAAAATATTTGAAATTATAAAATAATATACATTATTGTGTTTTTTTTTTCAATTTTAATCTTTCAATGTGAGAGATTTGAGAAAAATTAATGCAGTTTTTTTTAGAAAATATCGTACAAACAAATATTTTTAGGCAATGTATTTTTGGATGCCATTTTTAAATTCTTAAGAGTTTTGAAGTTCAATTAAATATGAGTGTAAGAAATCGACTTAAAAAAATCGTTTAGCTTTGCCGATTCAGATGCACTCCGTGTGGCCACTTTGAGCGTTTGTGATTTTCTTCCATTCCCCCCATCGTGCCATGTCTCCCATTCCGTCCATCGATCGAGCTGGGCCAAGCCTGGGAGCAAATGGTCGATCGTGCGCTTGATGAAGATATAACATTTACTTCCTACGTCCCTCGTCAACCCGGGGTGTAGGGAGGTTCGGTGGTTGTTATCGTTGCAGCCAACCGTCTCCCAATTCCCCACAACCCTCTTGCCCCGAACGAAAATGGGAAACACGGAAAGAATCCCGGAGGTCCCAATCATCATTTCATTAAGCAGCCCACGTACCCAAGGGGTGGTGGAGGTGGGGTAACGAACGGAGGGTAACCCGAAGGCCGCGACGAGTAAATGGGCGACGAAAGATCGGCTGTCCGGTGCCGCGGACCCCACGCCTTCGGGGGAAAGAAAAAGGCGGAGGGTCAGAAATAATGATTAAATAATCATACCCCAGGTGGGTGGGTTTGGGGGGAATGGAAGGGACGCCGACGGGGAGGCTGCGCTTGGGCTCCGTGCCGGACCAGATGGGTTAAGCATTATCTTGTTAATTTTTCCATCTTAAGCTCATTCGAAACTTCCTTTTCTCGTAAAACCTCTCACTTTGCGAGTCGATCGTACGCGCGATACGGTTTCGGCCTTTTTGGGCCTCGGGAGTTTTGAGGTGGGGGAGGGTGGGAGGGCGTGATTGCGCGATGATCGCGACGTCGAAATAATTTCGCCACTCCACGAGTACGTGTGTCCGGCTGGTGTGTGTGTTGTGTGTTTGTGCGAACGGTTTTCTTGTCCATTTTGTTCCACAGTTTTGTTTTTTCCGCTCGACACACGCTTCATTTTCCTTTCGCTCGTTTGCTTGCGTTGTTTCGTGTCTCGTACGCCCGGGCCGATAATTTAGTCGTTTCGTTCCCTCTCCTAACCTTTGCATGTTTCCTCCCTTGCCCCACATCGCTGCTCGATCATATTTTCACGATTTTCATTAATTGCTCTTGCGCTGGCTCGGACGACATTTTGGGAAGCTGAAGAAAAACACCCCCCATCAAAGGGTTTTGCCAGTCACAGCCATTCACACCGTCGCTGATAAACCCCTCCACATGACGGCGTCATGTTTGCTGGTTGGCGTAAAACCATTTTTTTTAAAATTCCCATTTACCTCCCCTTCTCGAGAAGGCCACTTCAAACGAACACTGCATTCGTGTGCAACAGGGCAGGAGGGGGGGAGTAAGGAAGTGAGGAGAAAGAAAGGCACCAACGGAAAGTGCACACTCTATATCGCTCGCGTACACCACGCCCCCTTTTGTGTGTGTGTGTGTGTCTAAGAGGGGGGGGCGCGCGAGTTTGGATCACCCTTAGCCCACCCATTTGAAAGCTCACCCCTTTTTTGCTACCCCAACGGCATTATCCCCCCTCCCTTTCTTCCACACTTCCTTTACCGGTCGCGATATAATTTCTTTTCGCGTGGTTTTTCTTGTTGCGTTTTTTTTATTTCCTTGGAGCGCTTTTGGGAGCCAGCAACAAAAAGAAGCTTTAGAATAAAGCTTTCAAAGTGATGGTTGGGGTTGGGTTAGAAAGTCTGGGCGCCTCGCCTAAAGGCCGACCACCCTCAAAGTCGGGCTCCGGGTTGTTCGTGTGTTTGTGTGTGTATGCGGAGAGTGTTTTCTCTCATCAACCTCCCCATTCCTTTTGGGGGGCCTTTTGCCACCCTATAATCTTCGTGCGAACTTCTCGTCCCACGGTGCGAAGGCGGGTGGAAGGAAAAGGTCCCCGTGTTCGTGATCTGGTGCCGAGTGAATTCGTTTATGACCATGCCAGCCCGCCCCTCCACAGTTCCCCCTTTCGTCCCCCGACAGCTCGAGGGAGGACATTAATAACGTCGGTTCGTCGTCTACGGTCGCACAAGTCACCATCCCCGTTGCTCCGGATTGGTTTCTCATTGCCCGTTTTCCGGACCACCGGGCCGGCGTGGGGATCATAATTTCCCAGCATCCTGCATCCGACACCCAACTGCGTGTGTGTGTGTGCCTCTATGAAAGGAAGTGGAAGTGGCTCGTTTTGACCGTTTGATTGTTTTTTCGCTCCCTTCGCTTCCCCTGGTGGTTGCATAAAGTAGCATCTTTCCCCCAAAACACTGGCATCACTTAAGGCAGCGAACTTTCGACTTTTCAACGCGCGATCGTCTTTGGGTGGCCATCGTTACGCGGGGTTTTTGTCAACGAACGCGATTTACCCGCGTTCGCTTCCGCTCGAATTCGGGGCGGGCTGTAAAAATGGCGGCTTCTTTTCGGCCACAGCTGGCCACGGGACGGTCGGGTTTTCCAAACCACCTACCCTGCCCCGGAAGTTGACCGTTGTTCGCCGGATGCGGCAATCGGAGATGATTATGATGATGATCTCGTTTTTTTTCCCGCCGAGATTGCCGAACCAAAAAAAATAAAACACGAGACCGTATCGAAAGGGAAGTGACAAATTAGGTACAAAGCCGAGTTAAGTTTTAGGAAAAAGGGGAACGAAAAGGTTTTATGATAGCTTGAAAATTGGCATGTGAAAAAGGATGATTCATGTTTGATTCATCGCTATTCCGTTTTTTTCGCCGTTGCTTGGGTTTGCCTTTTAACTTGTTTACGATCCGGTTTAGAATCCACCTTTCATCGTGGTAAAGTTTCATCATAATCTCAACTATCTTCCCGCAATCTTCGACTCCCTCCGGCAGTTCTTGGCCGATAAAAAACGAGCCACTCATAAAGCAAACGATTTTATATCCCCCGCCTGTCTCTCTCCTTTTCGGTATGGCAATTTTCAATAAAATGTCAACTCGATTCGGCCATTTTTTTCCCGGTTCAAGCTTCGGGGACATAAAATGACATCGAACGAAGAAAGCATCCGATTTTACGATGGATTAATTAACAGTTGCGTTTTACTCGGGGCTCCCCAAAAAAAAAAGAACAAAACCATTCGCCTCAACGGAACTGGAAACTGTCTTAATCTAACGAAAGTGCATTCGTGTGTCGGCACACTGTCCCTTGATTCCGGGTGGCCCTGTCGGTCTGTCTCCGTGCGAGCTGTGTGTGTTTTTCCTACCACCATGTGTCTGTCACCGGCAGATGAGAAATAAAACGGAACAGTTTAGTGGAGACACACAAAAATGCCGCAATCGAATGTGTTTTTTCACCGTTTTATTTTTTTTTTTTTTTGGCCATCGGGCAGGGGCTCGCGGGAAGTAATCGTCGCGTAGGGCGGGACGAGTAAAAAACCTAAATGAAAGATTAAAACTTGATGGCGGGAGAGAACAAAAAAAAACCTATATACGGACACACACTCATTTCCAACAGCTCTGCCCAACGCCACGCAATCTTATCGGACACGCTGTGAGGTCTGCTTCCGTTCGGTGATTCGAAGGGAAGCAATCGAAAGAGAAAAAAAGTTCCGTCGAAAACTCACCCATCAACGCGATGGAGATGAAGTTGAAACCAGTTTTTTGTTCGGTTCGGGCGACCCATCCAGCAGCAGGCCAGCGGTCAGTAAGGTTGCGCTATTAACAGTGTTTTAATCAATATTTTAATCCGACCGATTTTAGGTCATCGGCATTCAAGTGCATTAATTACATCGGGGTTGCAAAATGTTGAAGATGAAACATTTTACAAAACAATCCCGAGGGGAACTAAAATGTGGCCAAAAGGGGAAAAAATTGGCGACTATAGGTTGATTTATAGTCAAAAGAATATAAATTTTAATTTAACATAGATTTACATTAAAGCATATTTTTAAACATGGCTTGTTTTTAGCTATTTTACCAAGTGCTTACAATTTAAATGTCAATTTTACCTATTGTTATAGTGTTTAAACTCCTCCTAAACGGTTGAACCACATATGTTTCTTAGAAATGAGAATACTTAAACCATAATTCACTTTTGGGAACTGTATACTTTTTTAATTAATTACGATTCTCTATCGTCACATATTGGTTTATTCATTTACATTCAGCAATGACATATGAATTGTAATCTCAACTTGGAAGTATAAAAAGTTACAGCAACATGCCCTTTTACAGAGCTGTTTTCGAAGAAAGCAATTACTAGAACAACAAAAATAATCTTTGTTATTTGTAGGTAATAATAAAAAATTTGGTATAGTTTCGGTACCTATAATATATGGATGAATGCAAAGGTCGAAGAGTTAAATTTTAAACTTCCAACTCCCACAAAAATGTAAGTTATCCATCAGAGTTGTTGAACTGTTTAATTTTTACAAAGCATGACACAAATAGAATGAGCAATCAAAATGTGTAGTTTAAAAACGAAAACAAAAATGTTTAACCGAGCCGACTAGTTTATGAAAATTTTCCAAATTTATTACTAGCCCATTCCCAAATTATGTTATTAAAAAGGGGATGATCGGTTTCATATGGCATAAAAATGAACAATATTACTGATGTTGTACTTTATATGCAAAAATAGCAAAAGATGCAGATGTGTTCATCGTATCACTCTGGTTGATAAAGATTTAAATAAAATATTTTTCTGATGGTTCGTGTTTTTGTTTTAGTTGTTTTTGGTCATAAATATCCAAGTTCAGACCTCAACATCAATGTTATATATTTTATACGGATCAAATAATTTCTCCATTTGGAAATGTAAGCTAAGAAGAAAATATAGATTATACAAATTACGCTCAATATATGTAAAACTGGAATAACATTGCAGAACTCTCCGTGCTTGGGCAGAAATAAGTACGATTGACTGGAAATTAAATTGTAACCTAAAGGTCCCTCACATCTTGTCTCGTTGAAGGTGAAAAATTACCCATTTTTACCATGTTCGTTCCGAAGTGTCTCGAACGTGTACCGATTTTTCTCCGATGCCCCTTTTCATTTGGCCCCGTTTCGCTGTGGCCAAATCCTCCACCACGGTGGGTGGTTTTTGACGGATCGATTCATTACCGGTGTGCGATGACATGTCTATCGATTCCCGATCGGGCTAATTAGTTTGTACCTTCGCGTCCGGCGACGGCGTTGGCCCTGGTTTCGTGCCGTTTCGTATTTTCGAATGCTGCCGAGACTGCCCAAAACCGGTTTTCGATTGCAAATGCCACCGAGGTGGCCCCAAAGCAGCACCCCGGTCCGTTAGATAATTACGACCATTTAGCTCGAGAATGGCAACGGCAGTCGCAACCGGTTCCACTGGGGCCCAGTTCGCCTAGGACTAAATCGGATCGCACTTTGACACTCCCAGCGACGTGCGACGTGACGACACTCTTTCCCCGCTCTCTAATGAGCCCCTTGCGGCCAGCATTAGGATCCACACCTCGGCAAGGGGTTTGTCCATGGCCCGAAGGGAACCTTTTCCATAAGCACATAAATTTATCTCGATATAGCAATTTGGCGTCCCATCGAACCGGGGGCTTCCGGCCGATCGATACGGTTGAACGAAATTTTCGGAATGCCCAGTTCGCGCCCACACGCCCCGAAGGAAGGGGAGATAAATTTGAACCGCCACCGAAAGCCACCGTATTTAGAATTCCCGTCCGGTGTGGCCGCACGCTTGAAATTCTCTTCTCACACCACAACACACACCCGGTGTCTGCTAGGGGAGCGCTCCTTGTTTTCCCAGCTCGTTGTCAACATTTTAACCAGAAAAGAAAGGTCCCAACCGAGGAACCGTGAGATTGACCACCGGGAACCGGGCTAGAGAACCTCTCGGAACAAGAGAATACCTCGTTCAAAGGAACCTGGTGGCCTAATGAATTCGAATAAATTAAAATAAGGCACTGCGTTGCGCTTATCTAAATTGATATCTGTGTTTTTATCCGTCTAATTTACCCGTTTGCTTCTGGGTGCTGCTGTTGCTGCTTTGGGAATGGTTTAAGAAAACCGATCCCAATGAGGTTTTATTTTTATGTTTTCGAACGTTCTTAGCCAGTGCGGCGTAGAATGGTAGCGCATAAATCAGGCGGCCGATAGGAGCAGAAGCTATTCGGTAAACTCCCGCCCCGAGTGTGTGTTTTATCGGGAACAGATTGAAATTAGAAACCACCGTTCGGCGAGCCTCGTGTCAAAACGGACGCTCCTCGAAAGTGTTGCACAAGAATTTGCCAGCGCCAAATTCGTTTTTGCACGACTAAAATACCTCTATTCGGACAAAAACTATCCTTTCCTGTTGTTGTTATGTTAATCTGTGACTTTGAACTATTTATTATGAACGCTTTATCAAACACATGCCCGGTGGCATGCGGATTTTTATTCGCTCATGTTCATTTGAACACGTTCAGCGGATACCTGAACCTAGAAAATAAAATAAAACCACCCATTTTACCAACGATATTTATGCATTTTTTCAAGAACTGTTCACCCAAGCGCCGCTTATGACATGATGCTTGATACTTTGTGTATTTCCTC